>NC_135232.1:410963383-411210883 GCF_051348905.1 Ranitomeya variabilis | reverse complement strand
TGTTTATTTACGGGCAACTGGAAACATTTTCTATATTCAGTTATAACTGTAAACTCGTTTTTTCGCTCCACTCGTGCATTGGGAACAGAAACATGTAGAGTACATACATATATGCATAAAACTTGAAAGGTTCAAACTGAGCTGCTTTTAGCCGTCTACTGGACCCTTACTAAATATGTTTCTGGTGACACATTATTTCATTTACTTAAACATGTGCTTATTTTTTAATGATATAACATGTATCAACCAGCTAGCTACTGTGGAAAGACCATGGGTGTTCTCGCGTACAGTGAACTTTCATTATTTAAGCACAGTCAATAAAATATTGGAGCCTTCTCCGTGGTGGCATCGCGCTGTAATTTTTAAGTGCATTTATGCTTGTGTAGTTGAAAATAGTTGGACATGCTTTAATGCTTCGAGAAAAAAAAAGAAGTGAAATCTGGAAGTGATGCAATACAAGTAAAGGTCGAAAATGGGTTTTAGGCCCAGTTTTCTTCTAAAACGTAACTTGACGTGAAAATAACGGAACATTAGTCTGTAGAGAATGTGATAGGTCAGAACAACAAAAAGGACACAAAAATAGTTCTAGTGCGTGCATGTGTATTTTTTTCTACTTTTGAGAATTTTTCCTCTAGCTTTTCTGTTTGAGAATGGGGTATCTGGCCACTTTGTCAGTTGTCAGTAAGGCACCACTCACACATATTCAGGAGACTCTGTGATGTCCCATAATCTATGATCCGTAATACAAAGTGGAAGATACTATACGTGCTGCCTTATCTTGGATTATATGATATAATCTGTACAAGAAGTCAAATGGAGGTCCTGCGAAGACCAATAAAAGCCTATAAGTGCTGTGTTATGGCTCCATAGAATGCAAAAGTGTATTGAAATGGTTTTTGACTTATCTTTAGTGGATTCGTTTAAGCTACATTTTATAATTTTTTAAACATTTTTTGATGTAACTGCTCAAAATATTCTGAGATGTGTATCGTGAAGTGACCAGATTTGAATTAAAAAATGTATTTCCCAATGTTCTACCATGAGATACCTGTTTTGCGAATGTATCAATGGCCATCCGGTGATTTTGATGAGGCCTGGGGGATTACATGTGTTTTTCTAGCATGCTGCGGTATTGTATGAAATTTGTATCACAAGGAATGGACCTTATTCAAGGAAAGGAATGGGTCGACACATCTGTAGAAAATTCATTTTTGTGGTGCATGACTTTCAGACTGCTGTCCCCCTGTGCTGCACTGAAGATATGTTGAAAGGGTTTGTCCATAACTAGTTTTTGCCTTCTCAATCTAAATATTTACCCCCAGTGGTGTCGGTATTCGGATTCTCAGTGCTCATGTGAGGTTGTTAAGTCACTTAAGCCCTGTGCCTAATTAGTGCTGGCATTACAGTCGCTGCCTTTAGATGGATAAGTAATCATCAGAAAGTCAGAGTTGTTTCTGGCTGCTCACTGCCTCTTGATTACTTATAGGTCTGAAGGTGAGGACAGTGACACCAGCGCTGATTGGGCGCAAGGCTCACATGAAACAATGACTGCAAGGGAGCCCTGGCAGCGTGAGTGCCAACACTGCTGGAACAGCAATGACATGGGAGGTGATTATAGGTGTTTTTGTTTTAAAGTGGACAAAAATTCAGATTGAGAAGCAGTTGTCCTAGTTGTGGAACCATTTCAGACATATATTTAATGGCTTCAAGTAAAAAGTCATATAATGGCAGCATCTCTCAGACTTGCAGAATTAGATCCCTACTGTATTTTATTAAGAACTAGCTGAAAAGCTTGGCATTGCCCAGGCATAGTAATTAACTGTATAATTTAGTTGCAACAAATTATAATGATTATCCTCCGTCCCATGCCCATATACTCATCATACACATCCTCCATCCCATAGTCCCATGCCCATATACCCATCATACACATCATCCATCCCATAGTCCCGTGCGCATATACCCAACATACACATCCTCCATCCCATAGTCCCGTGCCTATATACCCATCATACATATCCTCCATCCCATAGTCCTGTTCCCATATACCCATCAGACATCCTCCATCTTAGTACCGTGCACATATACCCATCATACATATCCTCCATCCCATAGTCCCATGCCCATATTCCCATCATACATATCCTCCATGCCATAGTCCCGTGCCCATATACCCATCACACATCCTCATCCCATAGTTTTGTGCCCATATACCCATTATGACATCATCTTCGCCATAGCAACCATTCTGACATCATTGTCACAATGTCAACATATTATGACATCATTGTTGCCACGGCGACCATTATGACATAACCATCATCATGGCAACCATTATGACATCATCGTCGACATGTCAACCATTATGACATCATCTTCGCCATGGCAAACTTTATGACATAATCGTCGCCATGGCAACCATTATGACATCATCGTTGATAGACACATGCATACACGCATACACTCATTTTTATATATATAGATAAAGATTGTCCTGCTGTTTTCTAGTAAGTGTTTTGTCTCCCCCTAGAGCGGCATTCACAGCTACACTGTTCACATTTGTCGTATGGCGTCCATCATGCTGCTATGTACTTTAGATACCCAATGGCAACAATCTTTCATGTTTAATTACAAAATGTCACCAGTCCAAGACAACTTAAAATTAGAGATAGAGCAAGAAGAGGGGCAAGTTGTTGAAAAAAGCTGGTTTCTTTGGCAAAAATAGTGTAAAGTAGTGAAAAGTCATATGAAACTGATGGTAGACTTTAAATATCGCCAAAACCCTCACTTTTATCATTTTTAACATTTTCTTAAAATAAACAGTCTCTTAAATGTATTAATGTTTAGTAACTAGACATGCAAATTTACAGTACTTGCATCAGGCTTACAGTTAATCTTGCACATTTTACACATTTTTTGTGAACGACTGAGAAGAAACCTTAAAAGTGAAAAAAAATCTCTCAAATATTGTTACAGATGTCCCTCAATATGTCCTTGCTCCTCATAGGAATGAAATATTATCACCTCTGCCTTAAGCTATTGCAAAATGCCTTTAAATTTTGATATTCATTGTAAACTAACATTTATAAAAAATAACATAAAGTACAACATTTTTCAAACATATATAGAAAATATGCCCACCTTGACAATTGTTACAGTGTGCAGAAAGCATTTTTTCACTAAAATCTTCTCCATAAGAAATTTATTGTTTGGTTCCATGGCTGAATTCATTAAATTATTCACTTGGTCCTGAAGAAGATGGAATATTGAAAACACTGCCAGCCTATGTTTGGCTATAACTAGGTAGTTAGTCCTTGTACCTTTATGACAGCTCTTATGCGCTAATGTATAAGTATGTATAAAAGTGCTAAGGGTAGGTATTTTCTCTGCATGCAGTAAGCTCTGCAGTCATAGTAAAATAACATTAAACAAAATAAGGTCTACACATAAAGCTTAAACAGACTATGTCACAGCATATGTTATGTCTAATGTAATGTAAAATATAATCTTCGGATTATGACTCTTTTACTATTATTCTAATTAGTTGATCTGCTTTGCTTGAGAGGACATTTTTGATTTTTTTTAAACTCACAATTATGGCATCAGATTGATAGATATATAATAGATGGATGGATAGATACATAGATAGTTAGATATACAGATAATAGGTGCATAGATAGATATATGATGGATGGATGGATGGGTAGATAATAGGTGGATAGATAGATAATATATAGATAGATGATAGATATATAATAGGTGGATGGATAGATGATAGATAGGTAGATAGACTTGTTTGAAGCTGACTCATCCCTTTTCTGATTGGAAACTACTTGAATAGACCCAAATGTGCCATTTGTATTACTGCTTTTCTGACACAGATCAGTGATCAATAAAAATGGTAGGCTTGTTTCAACAACCAGTAGACCTGCACTGATAACGATACCCCAGGGTCAAATCTTTCAGGCTAGAAGCTGGAAAATTGTGTTGACCTACTCAAGATCCATGTCCTGTATGTCCACCCAGAATATTGATTGTGTGCACAGATAAATTGCTGAAAAGTATCAATGTGTAAGCTTTTATCAAGGTTAAATCATTAGCTGATATTAATATGTCTAGAATGTAAAGGATCCAGTATATTGATGTGTTAATTAAAGGAAAACTGATGCAAATGTTCTCAAGATGTTCTTCAACTAGGTTTTAGCATGTTATGCAGTAGGCTCTTAATCCAAGAATTAAAAGATTATTCTCAAAACACATGCTATCCCTTATACACTCGATAGGGGATAATTTGTTGATCACTGGGGAGGTCCAATAATGATACAAAGATCAGGGCACTGTAACCCCATCCTGAATAGAGTGGAGATGTGAATGTCGGCCTGTTCGTAATTCATTTTCTGTTGCACTAGCCAAGCACTGTTCTTTAAATAATTGTTTTCATGTTATAGCCGAAGACCATTAATACAAGTATTAAAGGATCATTCCCCAAAATAACAAGTTAACCTTTATCCAATAGATAGGGCATAACAAGTTGTTTGGGTTTCTGACCATGCATGAGCACCTCCATTCCATTTGGAACTAGACTCCAGAGCTACGTTCTTGGGTTTCTAAAACTCCAACCTCAGTGTTAGGGACTGACCTGGGTTGGAGTAGTGGTATTGCAACCGTTACGGGCAGCACCGGCAGGTAGCATAGTCAGGGATAGCCAAGAAGTCGGTACACAGGAGCAGCAATGTAATTTTAAGGAGCCTTATGTAGTATAGTCAGGGATAGACAAGAATTCGGTTCACAGGAGCAGCAATGTAATCTTAGCATGAAGGAGCAGGTGACAGGAAGCTTGACTAGAGGCTGGTAGCTCAAAAAATCTTGCAAAGAAGGGAGTGCTATGCTAGGTTTAAATAGGGTGTTCAATCAGGATTGAGCCAATCGGGAACTCAGGGTGGAGACAATCAGAAACAGCACAGGTACAAGTATCTGGGTTAGTATGGAGGTGTCCATCGAGCTGAATAGCTCAGAGGGAAGAGGTGTCACCTGGTGCACAAGAGCTGCTGGGTTCGAATCCTGACACTCAGGATGAGCCTTGAAAAAGTGTTGAGGATGTGAAATGACCATAGTTTGTGTGTTATGTGTCCTCCCCTCTTTTTATAGTTTGTTCATATGATTCAATAAACGTCATTACTTGGATACTGCTGTTTTCTTTCCTTTATGCATAAAACTTGTAAATTACATTTGAATTAAGTGCAATTTTAATTATTGTTTACATTGAAAAAATTATAATTTTCAGTTAATATTGCATTTCTAAGCAATTTATACTCTCAATGTGATTATATTTTTTCTTAATTCTGAAAATGGTACTATAAATTACAATACTGTAAATTTTCCTATATAATATTACTACTCTTTTCACGGTGTCTATTACTTGTTTACACTGTTTCATGTTTGTTTTTCTGAGCACACTGTGTGTATATTTGCTATGTATGTATATTGCACATTGTTTATTGGTTGGAAAGAGCATTTCTAGCACACTGTACATTTTGGGACACAAAAATAGTAACATGTTTAGTTCTGGATAATATTTCTAGCTGCTTCACAAAGCATTTGATCTGTCTCTTACTTCAGACAGTTTGGGAAGAAATAAGTTCTGTTCTGAGACTTAATCCTGAGGCTGTCAGTGGTAAACTGCCAACTAATTGACACATCACAGAGACTATGAATCTTGTCAAAGCAAGGATCTTTCAAAAGATGCTGGAGGTGGGGGACGTTTTTGCAATGCTGTTGTATTACATTCAAATTAGTGTCAAAGAGATACTCCCCATTTTCAGCACAGTCAGCTGCCTGCTATTAGATCTACACAGCATGCCTGTACTGTAACCCTATCATTAGGGTGAAGTGAACAGATATTTTCATGCTGATTTAATTTAAGACATGTGATCCCTTTTTTTAATTTGGAGAATGAAGTCTGAGTGGTATTTTGAAAGCCTAGAAATTATCCAATATGAGTGGTCTGAGCCCTGGTGATTATTTTGACTTTCATGAAGCAATCTGCTATTATATCATCAGTGACTGCAATCCAAATGTAAAAATCTTAATACATATGTTGCACTAAGCCTGAAAATGAAGAGTTTGCCCTTGCTGAAACAATTTTGTCCTGCAGATTAAAACACTGTGTCATATACTTCTTTTCTGTATTTATACATTACATTTTCCAGTGAATTGCTCTGTAATGTTTAAAAATGATCCCAGCTTTTTATTGTATTGCCTACCACCGTTGTTTGTCTACAGCAAGACATTCACTTATCTACTCTACTTAGTGTGTTGTTTCTCTCTCTGACTTTTCTATAAAATGTACAGGAATATACCGTAGAACTGTATGTAAAAGCAACCAAATAAAGGTAGACACTATGTAGTTATAAGAGTTGTGGGTGCTTAGTATAGGTGAAGCACAATGTTTCAGAAATCATTGCAGAACATAAAGTGAGTCTGTTTTACATTACACCACGTTGAATTTATTTCAAGTACTTGCTTGATTTCCTATTATAAATAGTCAATAAATACACTTGAATTGTCAATTGAATTGTAAGCTATTGTATTCATTAAAAACACAGACCATATCTCATGAATTATATCACCTGCAGAATGTGTCCTACAAGCAGGCTTGGACTGGCCTACAGGAGAACAAGATAATCCTCTGGTGGGCCCTGCTGCAAGAGTGGGCTTCCAGCCTCTTATGTGAGCAGTACTAGGCACAATATACTTGACTCACTCTATGTAAATATCGCATATCATAGAATGTTAGAGTTGGAAGGGACCTCCTGGGTCATCATGTTCAACCTCCTGCTCAATTCAGAATTCACTAAACCATCTCAGACAGATGTCTGTCCAGCCTCTATTTGACTACTTCCATTGAAGGAGAACTCACCACCTCTCATGGCAGCCTGTTCCACTCATTGATCACGCTCACTGTCAGAAAGTTTTTTCTAATATCTAATCTGTATTTTCTCCCTGCAAATGAGAATAAAGATGATCCCTCTACACTGTGACAGCCCTTCAGATATTTGTGGACAGTTATTAAGTATCCTCTTATCCTTCTCTTTTGCAAGCTAATCATTCCCAGATCCTTTCACCATTCCTCATAGGATATACTTTGTTGTCCGTTCACCATCTTGGTAGCTTTTCTCTGAACTTGCTCCAGTTTTCCAATGTCTTTTTTAACCCCTTCCCGACCTGTGACACAGCGCATGTGTCATGAAAGTCGGTGCCAATCTGACCTGTGACGCATATGCTGTGTCACAGAATAATCGCATCCTTGCAGATCGGGTGAAAGGGTTAACTCCAATTTCACAAAATCTGCAGGGACAGGGGGAGTGGTACTTCAGCCCAGGGGGGTGGCTTCGCCCCCCCACGTGGCTACGATCGCTCTGATTGGCTGTTGAAAGTGAAACAGCCAATCAGAGCAATCTGTAATATTTCACCTATGAAAATTGGTGAAATATTACATTCCAGCCATGGCCGATGCTGCAATAGCATCTGCCATGGCTGGAGACCCCGATCTGGCCCCCCCACTGACTGACGGCGGCGATCTGCAGCCGCCATCAGTGTTCCCTGCCCCTCCGTCCTGTCCTAAGCGCCTTCCTCTCCCCTCCGCCCCTCCCCCGTCCTCCCCTCCGCCCCCCGCTGTCCAATCGCACCCCCCCATACTTACCTAGTCCCGGTGTCCTTGGTCTTCTCGCATGGGCACTGCCATCTTGGAAAATGGCGGCAGTGCGCCGGCAGATTTGTTCCCTGTACATTTTGATTGCTGTGATAGGTTCTATCACAGCGATAAAAATAAAAAAAATAGTAAATAAACCCCCCTTTTATCACCCCCATAGGTAGGAACAATAATAAAATAAAGAAAATATATTTATTTTTGTTTTTCTGTTAGGGTTAGGGGTAGGGGTAGGGTTAGGGGTAGGGGTAGGGTTAGGGGTAGGGTTAGGGTTGCACTTAGGGTTAGGGTTGCACTTAGGGTTAGGGTTGCACTTAGGGTTAGGTTTGCACTTAGGGTTAGGGTTGCACTTAGGGTTAGGGTTGCACTTAGGGTTGCACTTAGGGTTAGGGTTGCACTTAGGGTTATGGTTGCACTTAGGGCTAGGGTTGCACTTAGGGCTAGGGTTGCACTTAGGGTTAGGGCTAGAATTAGGGTAAGGGTTAGAATTAGGGTTAGAATTAGGGTTAGGGTTAGAATTAGGGTTAGGGTTACAATTAGGGTTAGGGTTAGAATTAAGGCTAGGGTTGGAATTAGGGTTAGAATAAGGCTATGTGCACAGGGTGCGGATTGGTCGCTGCGGATTCGTAGCAGTTTTCCATCATGTTTACAGTACCACATAAACCTATGGAAAACCAAATCCGCTGTGCCCATGGTGCGGAAAATACAGCACAGAAACGCTGCGTTGTATTTTCCACAGCATGGGTTTCAATACGTCACTACTTCACTTCCGAGCCCCGGCATGTGCCCAAACAGTGGATTACCCCCACATATGGGGTATCAGCGTATTCAGGAGAAACTGGACAACAACTTTTGTGGTCATATTTCTCCTGTTACCCTTGGGAAAATAAAAAATTCTGGGCTAGAAAATAATTTTTTGAGAAAATAATTTTTTTTTTTATTTTCATGGCTCTGTGTTATAAACTTCTGTGAAGCAGTTTGGGGTTCAAAGTGCTCACCACACATCTAGATTAGTTCCTTGAGAGGTCTAACTTCCAAAATGGGGTCACTTGTTGGGGAGCTTCAATGTTTAGGCACACGGGCTCTCCAAAAGCGACATGGTGTCCGCCAACGATTGGAGCTAATTTTCCATTCAAAAAAGTCAAATGGCGCGCCTTCCCTTCCTAGCCTTGCCATGGGCCCAAACAGTGGTTTACCCCCATAAATGAGGTATCGGCGTACTCAGGAGAAATTTTCCAACAAATTTAAGGATCCATTTTATCCTGTTGCCCATGAGAAAATGAAAAAATTGAGGCTAAAAGAATTTTTTTGTGAAAAAAAAGTACTTTTTCATTTTTACGGATCAATTTGTGAAGCACCTGAGGGTTTAAAGTGCTCACTATGCATCTAGATAAGTTCCTTGGGGGGTCTAGTTTCCAAAACGGGGTCACTTGTGGGGGAGCTCCAATGTTTAGGCAAACAGGGGCTCTCCAAACGCGACATGGTGTCCGCTAAAGATTGGAGCCAATTTTTCATTCAAAAAGTCAAATGGCGCTCCTTCCCTTCCGATCCCTGCCGTGCGCCAAAACTGTGGTTTACCCCCACATATGAGATATCAGCATACTCAGGACAAATTGGACAACAATTTTCATGGTCCATTTTCTCCTTTTACCCTTGTGAAAATAAAAAAAGTGTTGCTGAAAGATCATTTTTGTGACTAAAAAGTTAAATGTTCATTTTTTCCTTCCATGTTGCTTCTGCTGATGTGAAGCCCCTGAAGGGTTAACAAACTTCTTGAATGTGGTGTTGAGCACCTTGAGGGGTGCAGGTTTTAGAATGGTGTCACTTTTGGGTATTTTCAGCCATATAGAACCCTCAAACTGACTTCAAATGTGAGGTGGTCCCTAAAAAAAATGGTTTTGTAAATTTTGTTGTAAAAATGAGAAATCACTGGTCAAATTTTAACCCTTATAACTTCCTAGCAAAATAAAAAAGTGTTTCCAAAATTGTGCTGATGTAAAGTAGTCAGGTGGGAAATGTTATTTATTAACTATTTTGTGTCACATAACTCTCTGGTTTAACAGAATAAAAATTCAAAATGTGAAAATTGCTAAATTTTCTAAATTTTCACCAAATTTCTGTTTTTTTCACAAATAAATGCAGAAATTATCGACCTAAGTTTACCACTAACATGAAGCCCAATATGTCACGAAAAAACAGTCTGAGAATCGCTAGGATCCGTTGAAGCGTTCTTGAGTTATTACCTCATAAAGGGACACTGGTCAGAATTGCAAAAAATGGCCAGGTCATTAAGGTCAAAATAGGCTGGGTCATGAAGGGGTTAAAATGCGCCCAGTACCGGACACAGTATTCCAGATGAGGCCTGATGAAGGAGTAGAGGGGGATAATTAATTCATGTGATCTATAATGTGTGCAACATGTATGTGATAATGTGTGCAACCTGTAAAGCGCTGCGGAATATGTTAGCGCTACATAAAAATAAAGATTATTATTATTATTATTATTATCTAGACCCTATGCTTCTCCTAATGCATCCTAGAATTGTGTTTGCCTTGTTGGCTGCTGCATCACACTGTTGACTCATGCAGTCTGTGATCTATTAGTATACCCAAGACTTTTTCACACTATTTACAGACAAAGCATATTATTCATTTAACAATCTACCCAGCTCCTTGTTATATACATCTGTTATTGAGGATAATGACACATTTGTATGTAGTTGAAAAGTTGGGTCCTGGAGATAGTTACTGGTAGCATCCCAGTCCGGCTCTGGATACAAGTGAGGGTTGAGAAGGATTATCAACTGCTAAATTGCATGAACCATATTGTAGTGGAGACTTGGTACTGTTTTAAAAATCTAAGCTGTATGTAGACCATGGTAACAATGGCTCAACCATATAATTTAAATGGGTATTGGGTATACTCCTTTTGGACATTTATGGCCCAAAACTAGGTAATATCTTACATGCTTGATATATGTGGGTAGTTTTTCCATTAAAGTTGTTAAAGGGAATATGTCACCAAGTTTTTGCCACTTAATCTAAGATCAGCATAATGTAATGACAGATTCCTTGATTTCATTGGCGTCACTTACTAGGGTGTGTGCTGTAGTTTTGAAGATTATCAAAGACTGGGAAAAATGGGTTAAATATGTGCTGCGATTGGATAAGTAAAGGAGTAAAAAATTAACGAATGCATTTTTTTTTTTACAAAAAAATGCATTTCTGAATTTTTGATTCCTGCTCATCACTTATCCATCAGCAGCACATATTTAAACCATTTTTCTCTAGTCCTTGATTTTCTCCAAGCTGTGGGTCTGCAGCAGCCTTTCAGCTTTATAAGTGGTTGTGATCACCAGGTGAGCACAATTGACCACATTTCTTACATTGTATATCCTGATAAGGCCCTATTGCGGTTATTGTCCTTTCAGCTCAACTATCCTCTCCTCAGAAGATTATCACTAGAGAACTAGTAAACCTTCTTCAATGTAGACTTCCATATTCATGAGCCCTATATAACTTTGCCGTCAGCACTGATTGGCAGCTTTCTGCCTATACACAGCGTACAAAGAGAGTTGTCCATTAGTGGTGTCTGCAAGGTTATACAGAGATCAGCATTCTGAGAATGGGTACTATGGCAGATAAAACAGTGATGTTATCAAAACTGCAGCGACCAACCCAATAAGTGTTACATTGCTGAAATCAGGGTCTGTATCCCTACATCATGATGCTCACAGGTAGGGTAGCAAAAACTTGATGACAGAGTCTCTTTAAAAGCTACAAAAAGTACCAAGCAAACAGCACTTTTAATTATTGGTGGCCTCCATTTTTCATCTAATACTTGAAAGAAACACCAAAATCATATCCCTAACGAAGCCATGAAGGTAAATCAATACTACCACACCAAAAGCGAAACACCCTCACATCAAGGCCATGTACTGAAAGATATATATATATTTTATTGATTAAAAACAATACATATAACATATAAAATACATAGAGGTGGTAGCCACCAGTGCAGAAGCATTTCGGTGCGAAACGCGCGTCGGGTGTGGTGGGTCCTCGGGTTCTTCCTCTCGGTAACTATACCAGCATTTGGACGCTATATTTATGTGATATGTGAGTGTTTCTGTCAAGCTGTTTTCAGCTGCTTAATTTGGCCTATGGGCATTGTGCTATATCTTACATGTGTATGTATTTATCACACTATATATTGAAGGAATACTTAGACACTTGCTGTATAACCACTATCATATATGCTCTGCCATAGACTACTCTTTGTTACTTTATATTTGTGTCTATTGAGGTTGCTACCTGTATGTGACCCACCATTGCTTCTGCACTGGTGGCTACCACCTCTATGTATTTTATATGTTATATGTATTGTTTTTAATCAATAAAATATATATATATCTTTCAGTACATGGCCTTGATGTGAGGGTGTTTCGCTTTTGGTGTGGTAATACTTGAAAGCCCCAATGCTGGGACCTGTCGATCACAGGTATTTATATGGGCATACAATTCATCTAATTTAGTACATCCCTCTATCAATTCAGCAATCCAATTCTTTACAGTCATGGTATTTTAGGGCAAAGGATACATGAAGTAATATTGTCCTTTCCAATTAATATAGAGTTCACTTTTAAGCTCTACAGCTACTGTGTTTAGCTGAAATAAGAGTAATAGAAGGGGAGCTAAGCCTTTAGACCATATATATGATTGAGGTCTGTAAATAAATCATAGTTAGTTGCTAACAGTAATAAACAGAAAATAAAAATGTAAAAGTGTATTAAGAATAGATGCCATAAAGTTATTTGAGCAGCATGAATAGTTAATGATCAGCACCATTGCCTTCAAGTAATAAAGTATTGGTTTTAAATTGAACCAAGGGCATTAATTAATGCTCCACTCCAGCATTTTTTTTTTAATTATTTTACCGGTGGAGTGGTGCTTCAAATCTAAGTCCCCCTGCTCCTACCCTCATACTCGCCTTTTTGTTCTAGCACTGCCTCGCTGGTCGATCTTTGGCAGATAGTGACCTCCAGTGTTTGTTGGGTGAGCTGAGGGTCAATCTTCAATGCAAGTCTATGGGTGTCTTGTTCTGGCTCATAGAAACTTACATGGACTTCTGGCCTGTCATAAGCTACTGTTATAAGATGATGTCATGGGACCATAGCGGAGTCAAAAAATAGGGAAGACCTCAGAATGTGAGAAAAAGACAGGGATGAGAGGACTTAGGATTTAAGCACCGCTCCAGTGATGAACAAAAAGAAAAATCGCTGGAGTTTTGCTTTAACTGATTGATGTAAGTTATTATAAGTTGCATCAATCTTAAGACATGGTGCTATATGTAAATAAAGTTAATACAGAAGCACATAGTTAGAATCATGCTATGAGCACTGTTGATCAAATGGGAGCAAGTAAATCTGAAATATAATCAGTATATTTAACAGTGTATGACTTAGACTAACACATACGCATCTGTGACTTGGGAGAAATGACTGGTATATTTCAGAAGATGTTTTTATAGTACACCTATGGCAGTCATTTTTTCATTCAAATTGAATGTACAATATACTGGTCTCCTGCATCTTCCATAGAAACACACAATAGTTGGTTCATTATCGGCATTGTCAGTACAGTACAGGTCATAGAATGGCAGAGGCTCCCAAAAAAAGATTAATGAGCCAATTGAAAAGAGCAGTTACATCAATTAGAACTGACTGTTACAGAATATGTCACTAAATAAGCCAAATTAGCTCACAACCCATTTGTATCACTTGTGTTTAGGCAATATGTCAGAATACAATAGATGTACAAACAAACGTTGACAATGGCATTTACATTATACTTGACATTTTTCTAAATGCTATTAAAGTCTTCTTCTCTGCTTTGCCATTTTATCTTTTGCTGATTACTTGCCTGCCTTGGATCAGTTACTTAAAGTTGTATAACACAAGTGTGATTGTGTTGGTATCATTGCCTGAATTGACTAGCACTAGCACTAACAGAAAAAAATCTACATTTTTTTATTTTTCAAAAACAAAGCTCTAGTATCACAAAATAAGTAGTGTCTAGTATTTTGAAACATAATCTGTTTTCCAAAGTATTGTGTTGTAATCAGTATTTTGCATATTAATCACAGAATGGGCCAGCCATGGTCTGTGCTGTGTTATCTGCTTTTAAAGAAGCCCTCCTATTAACCTTTTTCCACAAAATCTGTGTATTTGTGTATGTACAGTAAGGTTAATACTCTCAACTACTGCCAGTTTCTCTAGGATCCAGCACCATTCCTTTCTTGAGTGACGCCAATGCACTTCAGACTATCCAGACCACTCTATGCCTGGGCTGGAAATCTCTTTCACAAAATAAGTCTATGGAACCTCGCCCTGATGTGCCATAGGCTTACATTTTAAAATCAACACAGAATACAGTGTGGCCCAGATTTTCCAAAGACCAGTGACATCAGTCAGAATAGGACCAGAACGACACTGGATTCCAGAGGAGATGGTCATAGGTGACATTATGGCATACACACATTTGTACATGTTTAGGGAAAAAACATTCATGGGATGGCTTCTGTAACTAGATTGTGACTTGTACTGTCTTCTAAGTTGCCATCTTCAGTAGGAAGAACCTTACTGCCTCCTACCATGCAAAATACCCTACAACAGTACTTTAAAAAACATTCAGTTCAGTTGATATAGAAACTAGGTTATATTTCAAAATCCTAAACTATTATAATTTATTTGGTGATAATAGAGATATACTTAAAGAACAGAAAAATAGTTTCAGAGAAAATTTATTATAAAATTTGCTTTTGTGTTAAGTGTGTATATGGGGAATTATACTGAATGTAGTCAACATTTTATAACTTGTAAAAAATTTAATGAAAGTGATAAACATAATGGAGTTTTTATGTCTTGGCATACATGCTTTAGTCACATAACCTCAAGCACTTTATCTAGTGCAATTCATTTATATAGTTTTTATGTACTGTATTTTCATCCCTCCTTTAAAAGTGACAATGAGATCTTGCTGAGGGCACCTACTATTAGTAATAATATTTGGAATATATTGGATACAGGAGCTAAAACAACTGTCATGATGAAGTCTGGGCTTTTAAAAAAGTTATCATCTCAACTCATGAAATCAGGGCCTTATCTGTAAGTGTGAAGTCCAGGAGGGAACACATAGTAATATTTCACTCTCAATGAGCTATGTATCCAAATTAATTTACCGTGACATTTCCTTTTTCACATAAGCAGCTCCCAACATTTGCACTTCAGATTTTTATACAACGTGCAATATTCAAAGTTTTTCCTCTACTATCTCTAAATCTTACATATTTTGGTATAATGTAATTACCAAATAAAATAATGCAATTATTAGTTAAGATGTTCCTATACAGCGATGTAAATGTTATTTAGCACAGATTCCATAAAATGTAAGCGCTATTTAATTTTTTATTTTCAAAAATATAAGTACAAGCAAAATACGAGAAACTTTGTAAAAGGTTTTATGAAAGAAAATGCCTCTGTCACTGCATATTGGACCCTATTTCTTGTACTGATCATGTACTTTGAATTAATTATACATCTCCAGTGAAAACAGGATATCAACTCAATGAGGAATCATGTTACAGTTGCTGCCTGCGGAAGAGTATGGGGAAGAGGAGACATAGACACATCAATCATGCTGTGCAATAGGTAAAATTGGATAGAAACCAAAAGAGGGCTGCTCAACAACAGCACAGTGTGAATGGTGTCATAAAAAACTGACAGACCATCTTTTGTATTGATATTACCAGGCAGTTTTTTCTAGTCAGGTGGCATAAATTATAGAGCAAAACACTGAACCAAAAGCAATACATATGCATCAACCGGACATTTCAGTGTATAATCAATTCAAAATTAATGGAGGAATGGCAGACCATTTGTAGCAAACAGTGAAACCAATGGAGAAATATCCAAATATAGGTCAGAGAGAGTATATAAATAAAGCATAAGTGAAACAAGGAAAATATCTATAAAAAAAATATATATATATATATATTTTAAAACACCTTTATTAAAGATACATGGTGAAGTGGTGGCACAACTAACAATTGGTGCCTATACACAGAAACAGCAAAGAAAGTCACAGAAATTATATAATAAAAATATGTTATTAAAAAGGGGAGGTTATATAGATAAAACGGGGGGTCCAGGCAATAAATGTGTGCAATACAGAGTATATTGAAACAAATCGAAATAAGCAAGTAGCAGGCACAAATCAGGGTAACCAAGAACAAAGAGTTAAAGTGCTAAAATATATAAATATATGAATCAAGTGATAGCATTGAGGTAGATATGTGTGTAAAACCAGGAGAGTCATGCTAGGAATAATTTGTACAACCCCTGGGAAAAATTATGGAATCAGCGGCCTTGGAGGATGTTCATTTAGTTGTTTAATTTTGTAGAAAAAAAAGCTGATCACAGACATAGCACAAAACTAAAGTCATTTCAAATGGCAACTTTCTGGCTTTAAGAAACACTAAGAGAAATCAAGAACAAAAAATGTGGTAGTCAGTAATGGTTACTTTTTGTAACTACACATAGAGAAAAAATTCTGAAGAATAAATTATGGAATCATGAAAAACAAACAAAAAAACACTCCAAAACATCACTAGTATTTTGTTGCACCACCTCTGGCTTTTATAACAGCTTGCAGTCTCTTGGGCATGGACTTAATGGACTTAATGAGTGTCAAACAGTATTCTTCATCAATCTGGCTCCAACTTTTTCTGATTGCCAGACCAGCTTTGCAGGTTGGAGCCTTGTCATGGACCATTTTCTTCAACTTCCACCAAAGATTTTCAATTGGATTGAGATCTGGACTATTTGCAGATGATGACATTGACGTTATGTGCCTTTTTTCAAGGAATGTTTGCACAGTTCTTGCTCTATGGCAGGATGCATTATAATCTTGAAAAATGATTTCATCATCCACAAACATCCTTTCAATTGATGGGATAAGAAAAGTGTCCAAAATATCAACATAAACTTGTGCATTTATTGAAGGTGTAATGACAGCCCATCTCCCCAGTGCCTTTACCTGACATGCAGCCCCATATCATCAATGACTATGGAAATTTGCACGTTCTCTTCAGGCACTCATCTTTACAAATCTCAATGGAACGGCACCAAACAAAAGTTCCAGCATCATCACCTTGCCCAATGCAGATTCGTGATTCATCACTGAATATGGCTTTCATCCAGTAATCCACAGTCCACGGTTGCTTTTCCTTAGCCCATTGTAACCTTGTTTTTTTCTGTTTAGGTATTAATGATGGCTTTCGTTTAGCTTTTCTGTATGTAAATCCCATTTCCTTTAGGCGATTTCTTACAGTTCGGTCACAGACTCCAGATTCCACCCATTCATTCTTCATTTGTTTTGTTGTGCATTTCCTGTTTTAGAGACATATTGCTTTAAGTTTCCGATCTTGACTCTTTGATGTCTTCCTTGGTCTACCAGCATGTTTGCCTTTAACAACCTTCCCATGTTGTTTGTATTTGGTCCAGATTTTGGACACAGCTGACTGTGAACAACCAACATCTTTTGCGACATTGCGTGATAATTTACCCTCTTTTAAGGGTATGGCTCCACGGTCCGGAGGGGCGGCGGTATCGCCGCAGCGGCGAAGCCGCTTGGCGCTAAGCCTCGCCCCCTTTCTGGGACGCGATCATGCCAGATGTGTTAACTCTTCACATCCGGGATGATCGCTCTGTCCCATAGCGCCCTGTGATATGCCTTGCGGGGACACTGCGTCCCCGCAAGGTGTACGCACATGCTGCGATCTGAAAAGACGCGCAGCATGTCCGGAGTCGCAGGGCCGCCGCGTGCGGGTTTCCACGCATAGTGGAGACGGGATTTCATAAAATCCCCTCCACTATGCTGGAACATCTGGACGCTGCTTTTTTGACGCTGCAGCTCTGCGCAGCGTCAAAAAAGCAGCGTTTCCTGACCGTGGAGACATACCCTAAGAGTTTGATTATCCTCTCCTTTGTTTCAATTGACATCTCTTGTGGAGCTATGATTCATGTCAGTTCACTTGGTGCAACAGCTCTCCAAGGTGTGATCACTCCTTTATAGATGCAGACTAACGAGCAGATCTAATTTGATGCAGGTGTTATTTTTGGGTATGAAAATTTACAGGGTGATTCCATAATTTTTTCCTCAGAATTGAGTGATTCCATATTTTTTCCCTATGCTTGGTTAAAAAAAAGTACCCATTACTGACTACCACATTTTTTGTTCTTGATTTCTTTTAGTGTTTCTTAAAGCCAGAAAGTTGCCATTTGAAATTACTTTAATTTTGTGCCATGTCTGTGATCTGCTTTTTTTTCTACAAAATTAAACAACTGAATGAACATCCTCCAATGCCGGCGATTCCATAATTTTTGACAGGGGTTGTACATGTAAAAAGGCTAGATACAAGTAAAATGGCGATATGGCACCCATGGCATTAACCTACACTTGAAAACAACATTGCAAAGCCCATATAGTAAAGTAGATAGGTGATATTACCTGACAGACTGTATGTGCGGCATGCATACATTAGAATAGCTGTTGGCAGTTGTTCTTAACGCCCAAGATACCCTTCAATAAATGGCATGATTCTCTGTAACTCAGAGTAACCAAGTAAAATGTAAATCCATTCACAATTGTTTTAAAATTCTAAAACACAATGAGCATACTCACAAAAAGGATAGAATATTCAGAACATCAGTACAATCTAATTTTGGAAGCAAAACCTTAATATCCCGTCAAATCAAGGTTTTGTCCTTTTGGCTTTTTTATGACGCCATTCAGACTGTGATATTGATCTGCCCTAACTTTGCTTGTTATTTTGCCTAGTGCAGTGTTCTTTGCAAAATTTATGCTCCAAAATATGATCAGTTCTACAGAAAATTTCTATAATGACTTTATATGTACAATATTTTCTACTTCTTTTGGGACTTTTTGTGCTTTGATAATTATATAATTTGACCTAGATCAAGCTGCTACTTTCTGCTATATCATTCTAAATTTTGGACACACTTTTTCATGTAATCATTTCCATGTGCACACCCTCTGCATTTTCTCAGGCTGCTTAGTCACCTATTATGGCTTTTCAACAGCCTTAAAATCATTTCAATAATTGCCAAACACTTTTTATTTCATTTGCCTTCACTCTGAGGTCAAACTCATCCCAAACTATCTCAAATGAGTTAATGTCAGCTGATTGTGGAGGCCATGTCATCTGATCCTGCACTTCATCCCATTCCTTCTAGGTCACATTGCCCTTGGATAGCCTCGATGTTTGTTTTTGATTGAAATTCATGTTTTAAAATGATGATGGATGGTCATTTCTCATTACTTATTTTAATGTTTTTTGCCATACTCTAGCTTACAACAGTTGTGGGATAAGGATCAACACAACATGGAACCGTGCACCAACACCGCCTCTGCAAAACACACCTCATTGTCACAAACATTTTTTAAAGGCCATTGATTCTACAGATGAACTCATGACAAGGCATACCTGATCATTGGAAGCCATTCTACCTGATGAACTTACTTGAGAGAATGCCAAGGGTGTGTAAAGCTTTCATCAGCATAAAATGGAGGGGTAGTTAAGTTTCAACCGATGAGATTCTGTTTTTTTGCTCCTTGTTTCCATATGTGTTCCTCATTGTTTTTTTTTGCTTTCAGTCTGATTCTATAATATGCACATTCCAATAAGATGAATGAAAACTTTTGAATGGACAGGTGTATCCAAATTTTTGACCAGTATTGTACATATTACCCTAGTGTTGAATTCACATCTCATTACTTTGTGTAATGCATCTATGCCGTTGCTGCTTCTGAGCGTTTTGTACTGATCGTTAGGGGAGCAGGATGTTCTCATATATGTGGGTGCTGAATGGGGGACTTTAAACAGCTATTCTTTACCCATGAGCTCAGGGAAAACTGATAATCAGAGCCTATAGGTGGATTAATAAAGAGTAATATATATGAGTTGTATAATGGCCAGATATAGTGCTACTATTCATGAATACAGACAAATTACAGCTTTGAAAGGTCACTGAAAACAGCATTTTCAAATGAACAAGCTTACCACGTTACTTTCCATTCTTCAGTAAATCTTAAAGGTGTATTCCCATCTCCAAGATCCTATCCCCTTATGTAGTAGGTGGAATACTAATATTCTTAGCAAATTAGAAATGTAGTATGGTTTTTCTGATTTGCTATGTCTCTTTCCTCATATGCAGGCATTATGAGACCCTAGATATCCATGGTTACGACCACTGATCTTGTAACAGTTAGGTAGTTGCTAGTGATCTTAACCATGGATACCTAAGGTCCTGCAATGCCTGCACATGAGGAAAGAGACATATTGAACAAGAAAATCTATACTACAATTCTAGTTGGAGGAATTTGCTTTATTATTATTATTATTACACCTACTACATATTGAGATAGAATCTTGGAGATGGGAATATCCCTTTAACTTACCATTATAGATAGTGATGAGGGAAATTTAAAGCACTTAAAGGGAACCTGTGACCTGATTCATGCTGCCCATACCACAAGCTGCAATAATTAGAGCCTGACTGTAACTAGCATATTTTTTCTCTGCCACGCCATATGGGCTAATAAAGTACACTTTTTTCCATCATTTATTGGAGTGCTGCCTCCTTTTTCTTTTTTATTATTTATACAAATGGATATTTTTTTGCAGGGCCTCACACCCTGTGTTCATTTATAAGGTGCTTCTCTCTCACTATAGTGTTTGACTGGATCTTTAAAATATATTTTTCTGAAATGCCAAAAGTGTTACAGAGAAAAATATACCTGGCTGTAATTATGCAGCCAGATTCTGATTCCTCCTGCCTATGATTTGTGCAGCAAGAATCAGATGACAGGCTAAAGGGAACCTGCCAGGGGCTACATGCTGCCCGATCTACAGGCAGCATGTATGAGACAATGGCTATATTATTTCAGCCATATATATTTAACTCTGAAACGTTATGGTGTTTCAGAGGAAAATATAGCTTAGAAGCCACCAGGGACTAAGTGGCAAGGGAGACTACTCGGATACGTGCGTCCCAGGTGGCTTCACCACACCCATTGCCTTAGACTGACACGTCTCTTCCTATTAGTGATGAGCGAGTATGCTCGTTACTCTAGATTTGCGAGCATGCATGGGTGTTTTCTGAGTATTTTGGGCATGCTTGGAGATTTAGTTTGTGTCGCGATAGCTGCATTATTTGCGGCTGCTAGACAGCCTGAACAGATGTGGGGATTCCCTAACAAACAGGCAATTCCCAAATGTATTCTGGCTGTCTGGAAGCCGCAAATCATGCAGCTGCGGCGACACAAACTAAATCTCTGAGCATGCCCAAAATACTCTGAGATCACCTGAGCATGCTTAGAAATCTCGAGTAACAAGCATAGTCGCTCATCACTACTTCCTATACATGCACTCAGGAAGAGAGACGTCACTCAAGGAGAGTGGGAAGTAGAAATGAGTGAATATGTTCGGAAAGTGATCGCCGAATCAGAATTTGCCATATTCGGGCCATATTCCTACTATATTGGTGCTGAATTTATGTAATGGTGTTCGGCTAATATTGCAAATACGGTGCTCAGAATCCGAACCGAATATTGAAATATTCGCTCAGTTCTAGTGGGAAGAAGCCTGTTCGACTAGTCACCCACGTGGCTTGGACCCAAACAGCTTTTATACTATGTCAAACTTTACTGGCTGAGACCATGCAACTACTGTAGTTGTAAATACATGCTGCTTGTAGATCGGACATGAGTTTTCAGGTTCCCATTAACATAGCAACAATAGATGAGTTGTTGATGCATTATCTTTCAGATAACTCAAGAGCTTTAACTGTATGGAAAACTGGAACACAATGCTTGGGATGTACCTATTGTACACATGAGCGTACCAGAATCCCTACTCATCAGACCCTCTACCTTACTGATTTAGTAATTTTTATCCCATAAATAATTATAGTTTGGCAAACATATTGCTATGAATAAGAACTTCTTAGCACTCCATCAGCTGATGTATGATGCTTCTTGGAAGCAGTATTATATCCCCTTTAACAAGTGCTCCTAGGTATTGAGGCTGCATTTATTTGTTATACATTGCTCATATAGCAATATCTTATTCCTCAGCGCTTTACTGACACTATCATCACTGTCTCCAATGAGGCTCACAATCTAGATTCCCTATCAGTATGTCTTTGGAGTGTGGGAGGAAACCAGAGAACCTGGAGGAAACCCACGCAAACACAAGGAGAACATACAAACTCCTTGCAAATGTTGTCCTAAGTGAGATTTAAACCCAGGACCCCAGCGTTGCAAGTCTGCAGTGCTAACCACTGAGCCACCGTTCTAGGTCAGAATCCCAATACAATATGTCTAAAAATGCTGCAACATGACAGATTTACTAAATGTCAGAGGATGGTCCAAATTCATCAACATGGTCCAAACTGTGCAACAATTTGATAAAAGTTAAACATTATTTTCTTTTTTCTGTCAACTCTTGACAAAATAGGACAGCAATCCGGAACAACAACAATGGTACATCTGCTATAATGTACTTCTGTAGGCACGTTAAGGAGGCACATAGAGCTTTTGTCTGAGCTCATTATTGCATTGACATATTAACATTTTTATAGTACGAGAAAAGCATGTATAAAAGTCCTTTACAATATGCTAGTTATTTCTATTGTACTAATACTAGCTAATATGCTTGGTATATGACACACATTTCATTCATAAAGCTCAGTATAAACTAATATATAATTTAAAGCCCATTCATGTACAATTACCTTGAACTCTTTCCGTTGACAGATCATTGAAATGGTAAGATGCTTACAAACAGAGAACGTATAATCAAACCATGCTAAAAGCAATGAAAACATACAAAAGAGACCTTCATATAAATATAAATGTGAGTCAAGGCATTGCAACTAAAATTTTAAGATGTTGCAAAAATTTAATTATTATGTCATCAAGATCAGTGTTAAATGTGTGATTGGATCTTATTTTCCTATCGGGCAGTCTTCTTTTGGAGCAACGGAAAACATTAAGCAAAATGTAAAAGTTGCGTAATTAAGGTAATAACAAACAGTACAAATGATGAGCTTCATAAATCAAAATAGCCTCTTAGCTAAAAGAGTATTAAATATAAGCAAATTGCATACATGACTTAGAATAGGTTGCCTGTGGAGATGTTAGCTCCAGGACCGGCAATTTACGTCCCTTAAGGGACAGTCCACTGCACACATAAAAAACAGCCACTTATTTACATGAATGTGCTTCCTCCTGCCACTAGAATGCATTTCTTCATCAGAAGAAAGAATTCACGTACCTATGAATCTTTGTGGCATAACATGACCTTTTGAATGTGTGTTTGAGGACTGGGAAAAAAACCACAGGGAATACATCAAAACTAAGTAATGAGGAAAACCCAGATAATCTGAATAGAATGCTCTGCATAATTAAGTACATTTGAGAGCTTCTCATGCACAATATATTATACTGCAGGGATAGACGAATACAGATGGAGTATGAAATCAAGGACTCTTTTAAGTGATTAATTAAAAAGATACACAAAATGTAGATTTTCAGTAGTAATCACATCATCTTTATCATTATCCCTTGGTAAATAAAACAATTTTGTCATGTTATATTTCAGTGATAAAACCTTGTAATAGTTGCCTGGGCTATTGTTGAATTCTACATGAACAATAGGTTGTATTAGAAAAAAATTAGCGGGATGAGTTTCATTCTAATTGCAGTTTTCATCATTGCATTATCACAGTTCATTGTCATTCATTTTTCAATGGGATTAGAAGGAAAACTGAGGTTCCACAGTGTGATTTTTTAGAACTTTCGGTAAACTTATAGAGCAGGGTTGGAATGACCATTTGGACATTAGGGTAGGGGTTGAAATCCTACAACACTTTTGACACAGAACTACTGTAAGTTTAGGTGTAAATCCTCAAAATATTCAATGATAAATATTGTTGGAATTGTGTGTATTGCCAAAAAATATGTAAATTGTGACACCAGTTGCTATTTAATGCCCAAAGGCTATGAAAACTTCTCACTCTATCATAGCTAAAGATTTACAACAATGCAATGGAATATCTCAACCTGTAGTCAATAAAGATGAGACGATCTGACAAATGAAATTGTTTGGAATTTCCTGGGAAATTTGACTTGCTGCAAAATTATTCTCCACAAAATCAGTGTCCACTATTAGAGGCCCCAGAGCATAATAAACAAAGTTAAGATGTAAAAACGTATACATATACTTATACTCACCTTACCGCTCACCTCTTTGGTCCCTCCACTCGGCATTGTCCCATGTCCAGTCCTCAGCGCATCTTTTATTCACTGAGCGCTGCTTCTCCAGGCCTCTTTGCGTTAGGTAGGGACATCCAGCTCTAATTAGGGATGGGAAGGTTCTGTTCCCATCAGAGTTGGAAGACCTGGTTTAGCATGTAAAGGCCTAGAGATTCAACAGTGCAGTGGTGATAAGAAGATGTGTGGCAAGTATTGTTTTTTATTTTTTAACCTTTTATGGCTCTTTACGGTTCAGCAAAATAGCTAATCTCTAGTAGCCTCCGATATTTACTAAATTTAAGGAATTTTCTGATCCTCAATTAAAAGTTTTCAGAGAATTAAAAAAACAAGTATCTAATACCTAATAATAAATACACTTTAAAAATGAGTACAAGTTATTGACTTTCTCCAGCACTTTATGACGTGAGCAAATGACTTCCGCTCTAATGTGGTGCAGAACAACAAAAATAAATTTATATCTCATACTGTGAGCATCTGGGAAACTGATTTCAAAAGTTGTAAAATTTGCAGATCGGAGGGCGTCTAAATACTGGACCTTCAAAGATTTCAAGAACAAAGCTCTGAGCTGACCCTTTAAAACAGAGCAGTGATCATGCATGTGTGACAGTGCTCCATTCATTTGCAGTGGGACTAATGGAAATAGCATAGTAATGCACTTGGCTATCCCCAGCAGTTATATAAAGAATAAATGAAGTGGAGATACACTTCCTCTGCTACTGTTCAATTCCTACAGTGTATTTCAGAGCTCTCTTCTCATTATCAGAAAGTTTATGGTGTATAAAAATAGATAAGATTGGTAAATCTGCACCATAATTCATAATTTGGATAAGCAGTAAGGTGGTTGGGAGAGTGGACAGTGCCTAAAGACTTGACTAAAGATGAGCAATTAAATTTGAATGGAATTCCAAATGCAGATATTTTGAAAATGGAGATTTTTTTATCATTTACTTTTGCATCGATTTATCAAGCTAGTGGCCACCTGGCAATCAAAAGGTAAAAAAATAAAAATAACTTACCTTATGCTCACCTTATCAGTAACCTTTCCAGTCCCTCCACTCCTGGTTACATATCTATTTCTTGTTACATCTTCTCATCGCCACCACTCGCTCTAAAATTCCTAGGCTTCTCAAGCCAGACCAGGACTTTTGGATGCGAACTGGGATGGTTATGCCGATGAGCGCAAGGTTACAGGGCACGTCGTGACATCATGACCAGTCACACATCATGACCTTTTGCGGGAATTTCAGTATGAGAGGCTGCAATCAACAATGACAAGATGCAGTGAGGACTGGTCAGGTGACAGTGATGAGCTGTGGGGCTGGAAAGATGGGTGGTAAGGTGAGTATAAGTATTGTTTTATTTTTATATCTTATTCTTATAGTGCTCTGGAGTATCTTAAGGGTCATTAAATTCATGAACAATAACTTTTCTGCATGTTAATTTTCCAGGAAACTCAATGCAAACAAACACATTGGAATTTAAAATGATTCGCTCATCTCTAGCTTTGACTAGAGCACAATAGAGATATTGAGTGACGTTCATACAGTATATAAACATAGTCATATACTTTATATTTTTTTTATATTAATGCAGTTATAATTACAATTTAGGATATATTGTACCATAGCACTTTTATTATCACAATACATAGGGGACATGTTTTGGGAGAAAATAATTATAATACTAGATGGTAGCCCGATTCTAACGCATCGGGTATTCTAGAATATGTATGTAGTTTATTTATGAAGATTTTAGAATAATACATTGAATACACAGGATTCGGCCGGCTGCGACCAATTAGCGAAGCGTGGTTCAAATCCCGCGCCAATTCGTGGCCGGACTGCACCTGTTGCTGATTGTTCGCGGTTGGCCATGTAGTATATAACAGCCCACATAGTAAATAGCACAGCCACGTAGTATATAGCACAGCCACGTAGTATATAGCAAAGCCCACGCAGTGTATAACAGCCCACATAGCATATAACACAGCCACGTAGTTTATAACAGCCCACATAGCATATAACACAGCTCACGTAGTATATAACAGCCCACGCACGCAGTATATAACACAGCCCATGTAGTGTATAACACAGCCCACATAGTGTATAACACAGGCCATGTAGTGTTTAACACAGGCCACGTAGTGTATAACACAGCCCACGTAGTGTATAACAGCCCACGTAGTGTATAACACAGGCCACGTAGTGTATGACACAGGCCACATAGTATATTGCACAGCCCACGTAGTACATTGCACAGCCCATGTAGTATATTGCACAGCCCACATAGTATATTGCACAGCCCACATAGTATATTGCACAGCCCACGCAGTATATTGCACAGCCCATGTAGTACATTGCACAGCCCACGTAGTATATTGCACAGCCCACGTAGTGTACTGCACAGCCCACTTAGTATATTGCACAGCCCAAGCAGTATATAGCACAGCCCACGCAGTATATTGCACAGCCCACGCAGTACATTGCACAGCTCACGTAGTACACTGCACAGCCCATGAAGTATATTGCACAGCCCACGCAGTACATAGCAATGTGGGCATCATATCCCTGTTAAAAAAAAGAATTGAAATAAACAATAGTTATATACTCACCCTCCGTTGGCCCCGGATCCAGGCAAAGCATGTACCGATGCTCCTCGCGCGCTCCGGTCCCAAGAGTGCATTGCGGTCTCGCGAGATGATGTAGCGGTCTTGCGAGACCGCTACATCATCTCGCGAGACCGCAATGCATGGAGCGGTCACCGGAGCGTTGCGAGGAGTGGGAAAGGCCGGTTCTGGATCCGAGGGGCCGACAGACAGTGAGTATATAACTTTTTTATTTTTTAATTATTTTTAACATTAGATCTTTATACTATTGATGCCGCATAGGCAGCATCAATAGTAAAAAGTTGGTCACACAGGGTTAATAGCAGCGGTAACGGAGTGGGTTACCTGTGGCATAACACGGTCCATAACCGCTGCCATTAACCCTGTGTGAGTGCTGAGTGGAGGGGAGTATGGAGCGGGCACGGGGCACTGACTGCGGGGAGTAAGGAGCGGCCACTTTGCCACCGGACTGTGCCCATCACTGATTGGTCGTGGCCATTTTGCCACGACCAATCAGTGACTTGGATTTCCATGACAGACAGAGGCCGCGACCAATGAATATCCGTGACAGACAGACAGAAGGACAGATGGAAGTGACCCTTAGACAATTATATAGTAGATATAGTAGATATATTATAATATATATGATATATTATATATTATTATAAATTATAATATATTTTATATTTATACATCATTACTAGTTTAATGCTTGTTTATAATATCTAATCAGTTTTATAAGGTGACTAGTAAGACATGATGTGGGCTAAGTCCAGAACATAGTAAATACCATAGCAAAAGCTAGAGTTTTAATATGTAAAATTATATGGAGATAATTGAAGACATAGTATTTGTTTAAATCATGAGCAGAAATTTAAAAACTGAATTTTTATAGCAAATGTGTTCTTAAACTATAGAAAGGCATTAGGTCTCTAGGTCTCTAAGTGTATACTAGAGAAGACACAGTTGTGTAAAAATCCATATGTGGCAATACCAAGTTACTTATAATTCAACCACTTAGTGTTAATTGTACCATCAATTTTAGCCCTTGTGCATTTCTTTATTTCTTCTCCTTCCCTAAGGCCTTTTACTCGCCTGCTGAGAAACTTCAATGCATTTTCATTTTTAAATGAGAGCTCTAAACTGTGAAAAGTGCCAGACTGGGCAGTTTTATGCCGTAGCCACATTCCATTGGGGCTGCATTGGAACTGCTATCCTTCTTGTTACAAGGATCTTTTTTTTCGTCAGTTGCCACTGAAATTCTCTTTAGGGAACTGTAATAAAACAAGCACCTACAAAATGGTCTGTATCTATCTAGTGCTGCAACATGTTATATGTAACGTGAGTTTTAGAATAATTATTGAAACAAATTGCTATAATGATAATACTGCCACCAACAATATTAATATTTCTCATCTTGGCAGCCATCTATGTTCTTATGTCTTTTATTATCCAATCTAGAAAAATAAACTCCAAATGATAATATAACTATAAACATAGCTTCTTCTTTTTTAGCAGTGGACCATATGGCTAAACATACTATAAGCCAACAGAAATGTATAAAACCTAAATCTGGGCACTGTAAAAATAAGCAGGGCTAGTAGAGTTTTCAATTATCAACTCTGTCCTCTTTTATTATGATAGTAACTACAAACACTGAAGTTCGGAATTTCAATTTGATTTTGCATTTATGGCCCATTTACATATATTTTTTATAAATGCTCCTCACAGACCGTGGCATGAGTTCACTGTTGGAGACAAACTGTGGACATGAGAAGCAGTAATAGTGTTTGGAAAATGCTCAATACTTAATTTTGTGCATGTGTAATGAAGTCAATTTTACTGTAAGAATAACCTAACCCTAATAGGAAATTATTGAAGCAGAAAGACCTTACTTAGAGAAGTTTTCAAGGTGCTGAATATTGATAGTGTGTCTTAGTATTACTGTCCTTAAAGGAATTTTACCAAGAGCAAAGTATATTGTAATCAAAAGGACTTGGAATAAAACTAAAGGTACCTTCACACTGACCAACTTTCCAACGATAACGATAGCGATCCGTGACGTTGCAGCATCCTGGATAGCGATATCGTTGTGTTTGACACGCAGCAGCGATCTGGATCCTGCTGTGATATCGTTGGTCGGAGCTAGAAGTCCAGAACTTTATTTGGTCGTCAGATCGGCGTGTATCGTTGTGTTTGACAGCAAAAGCAACGATGTCAGCAATGTTTTACAATGGTAACCAGGGTAAATATCGGGTTACTAAGCGCAGGGCCGCGCTTAGTAACCCGATATTTACCCTGGTTACCATTGTAAAAGTAAAAAAAAGTACTACATATTAACCTTCTGATGTGTGTCATGTCCCCCGGCGTCCGCGCCGCTGCTCAGAGCTTCCTGCACTGAATGTGTCAGTGCCGGCCGTAAAGCAGAGCACAGCGGTGACGTCACCACTCTGCTTTAGGGCCAGCGCTTACACAGTGCAGGGAAGCGGACGCCGGGGGACCCGACAGACACCGGAATGTAAGTATGTAGTGTTTGGTTTTTTTTACATTTACACTGGTAACCAGGGTAAACATCGGGTTACTAAGCGCGACCCTGCACTTAGTAACCCGATGTTTACCCTGGTTACCCGGGGACTTTGGCATCGTTGGTCGCTGGAGAGCTGTCTGTGTGACAGCTCTCCAGCGACCACACAACGACGAAACAGTGATGCTGCAACGATCGGCATCGTTGTCTATATCGCTGCAGCGTCGCTTAATGTGACGGTACCTTTTGTTCCACAATTGGATGTGCTAAAAAAAGTTCCTGTGCTGAGATAATCTTATACATGTTCACCTGCTGTGTACTGTGTAATGGCCGTGTGTGACTGAGCAAGAACATTGTCAGCACATACAAAATCTCCAGGCCAGTGGAGGACGCAAAAGTAAGTATATAGACATTATAGCATGGGATCACAGCTGATTCTTTCTGTGAGGTAAAACATTTGCTGCTTGTTTTTTGACATATTTTACCTCACAGAAAAAAAAAATCTGTGATACCATATTATCCTGACTTTATACTATTTTGTTTTCTCCCTGCCCAGGAGCTGTGGTATGATCAGACCATGTCCCTGTACGGTCACACACGGCCATTACACAGTACACAGCAGGGGCACATTTATAAGATTATCTCAGCACAGCAACAATTTTTTTGACACGTCCAATTATGGAACTGATTTTCATTTTAAGATCTGTTGATTAAAATTGTATTTTAATATACAACTTTCAGAACTTCAACTATCAAAAGAGTCTGTGCTGTCCCACATATGCTACAACCTTGGTTCCTTTGTTTACCTGCACACTGTCTACGTTATAGCAGCTAAGCTGGTGTCTCTTTGAAATGAATAAGCACTGAATTACCCACCACATCTGCTACTGTGTAGATAGTGTGCACATCAAATTTGGCAGTGCTAATGTTCTTGTGATGTAAACTTTTACTGTACGTAAACAGCACACAGCTTGATAAGTGACATATCATTGAATTCAGTGTTCTAACCCTTACCTTATGCTGTCCTCAGATTATATAGCAAAAATGTGGCTAAAAGAAGTGACCTATTTTTCAAGCGGCTACCACTTGGAGGTTAGTCCATTCTTAATATCATAATATCCAAAACAAAAAATGAAATAAAGTAAAGATGTTTCAGGACAAAAAGTGCGTATTCTGGAGCATCTTCCATTGGCAAAATTCAGTGGGTACACCGATGTCTAGAAGAAATGTGCACATTCCCTCAGAATGTTTTTACTAGAGGTTTTATCCTTTCTAGTAACTAATTTGTACATGAATCCATTTTTATTATGCTAGTAACTACTCATGGACTAGCCGAGAGGCAGAGTGGTCAAGAGGTCCAAGGTCAAAAGCCAGTTAGGTATGTCAAAAACAAAGCGATATGACCAAGGGATAGTCAGCCGCAAAGTCCCAGGTCTGGTAAATAAAAGGCAAAAGGTGTTATTCAAACATGTTGTCACAGGGCAAATACAATGTCTGGGAACAAAAGATCAGAATATCACATACAGAGCAAAGAGTAAACACATCACTGAGCTGAAGCTACAATTGAACATCACCAAACATTTCCAGCCAGTTAAATAGCCTGGCAATTATTCAGAAAGTAAAACAACTGGAGGAAACCCAAACACTATACTGACAGCCCGATGCCCCTGCTATCCATATAGCGGTTGATCAGTCATAGCCAGACAGCCCAACAAGCACCTGATATCCATAGGGTGGCTGAGCTGTAACTCCCAGCACTGACAGACCAGCACGCCCCTACTATGGGGAGGCTGAGCAGTCACTCACAGTGTCACGAGGACACAGCAAGTGGTGAGATCATAACAATTTTATCATGGTTGTATTAGCTAATCTTTTGAAGATACACTAGCGGGTAGTCTGTTTTTTTAATTCTTCTTGGATTTTACACCAAAATGCTGATATTTTTTGTGATTTCATTCTGTGTGGATTCAGCAAAATCACGACTGCTAGACAAGTTCCCAAAAAAACTACTCAAGACGGTGAATTTGAAATTTGCCTAATTGCTCATCTTTAATCAATGGCAAATCATTAATTTGACAAATTGTCCATGTGGTCACAGTTTTTTTTCTGGTCATGTCGCTGACTCAAAGCAATTTTGCATTTACAGGAAAGATGAAGTCAGATGAGACACAGCTTGAAAGTAGCCCAAAATGGGCCAAATGGACAATAGGCCAAATGGACAGTGGCCGATGATAGAGTTTTTGATTAAATAAAAGCACAAGTAGAATAAAAACAAATAACAGAATTGTTTTTTTTTTATTTCTTTTATTTTACTTGGGCTTCTGTTTTTCACTGCACTAAAAGTAAATCTACAGAATTACATTAACTCAGTTATTACTTTGTACAAAGAATGCAACCAAAAGGAGTTAAATGACAAACACAGTTCAATTATTTCCTTTCTTATTTTATGTGTTTTTAATGTTGTAAAATAATTGAGAAATAAATCTTCAAAATCTTTTGAAGCACAGAATTGTTGATTTACACTGCCATATGATGGATAAATTATGTAATTGATGAAACACAGCAGAACAATCAGCAAACATTATCTCATATTTTATTACATCATTGACCTTTGACATTATATCTGTTTATTATATTTTAAGATTACCTTCAGAAAGGGCATAAAATATTCTGTGTATGAAAGTATTCATTGTTATCTATTGGATCAAGAGTTACACACACATAGATTATTAACATTAATCATGATAGAGTTATTACCACCTTTTTGGATTGTTCTTGTAAAAACAAGCAATTTAGCAATTTATTATTAATCAAAGCTCCTCTCTAGTGTTGAGCATTCCGATACCGCAAGTATCGGGTATCGGCCGATACTTGCGGGTATCAGAATTCCGATACCGAGATCCGATACTTTTGTGGTATCGGGTATCGGTATCGAAACAACATTAATGTGTAAAATAAAGAATTAAAATAAAAAATATTGCTATACTCACCTCTCCGACGCAGCCTGGACCTCACCGAGGGAACCAGCACCGTTCTTTGCTTAAAATGCGCGCGTTTACTTCCTTCCGTGACGTCACGGCTTGTAATTGGTCGCGTGCCGCCCATGTGGCCGCGACGTGACCAATCACAGCAAGCCGTGACATAATTTTCAGGTCCTCAATGCCTAATTCTAGGCATTCAGGATTTTAAAATTACGTTCCGGCTTGTGATTGGTCGCGTCGCGGTCACATGGGCGACGCGACCAATCACAAGCCGTGACGTCACGGGAGGCAGGAAACGCGTACATTTTAAAATTACGTAACGGCTTGTGATTGGTTGCGTGCAGCCCATGTGACCACGACGCGACCAATCACAGCAAGCCGTGACGTAATTTCAGGTCCTGAATGCCTAATTCTGCATTCAGGACCTGAAAATTACGCCACGGCTTGCTGTGATTGGTCGCGTCGCGGTCACATGGGCGGCACGCAACCAATCACAAGCTGTGACGTAATTTTAAAATGCGCGCGTTTCCTGCCTCCCGTGACGTCACGGCTTGTGATTGGTCGCGTCGCCCATGTGACCGCGACGCGACCAATTACAAGCCGGAACGTAATTTTAAAATCCTGAATGCCTAGAATTAGGCATTGAGGACCTGAAAATTACGTCACGGCTTGCTGTGATTGGTCGCGTCGCGGCCACATGGGCGGCACGCGAACAATCACAAGCCGTGACATCACGGAAGGAAGTAAACGCGCGCATTTTAAGCAAAGAACGCTGCCGGTTCCCTCGGTGAGGTCCAGGCTGCATCGGAGAGGTGAGTATAGCAATATTTTTTATTTTAATTCTTTATTTTACACATTAATATGGATCCCAGGGCCTGAAGGAGAGTTTCCTCTCCTTCAGACCCTGGGAACCATCAGGGATACCGTCCGATACTTGAGTCCCATTGACTTGTATTGGTATCGGGTATCGGTATCGGATTAGATCCGATACTTTGCCGGTATCGGCCGATACTTTCCGATACCGATACTTTCAAGTATCGGACGGTATCGCTCAACACTACTCCTCTCTCATCATAGTATCAAGTTTTATACATATATACATATGGAGCGGCCCCCAGACACAGGGCAGCGGGGTACTCGGTATCGGGTCTCTCGGTTCTGGGGATGTCACGGTGGCCTGACCCGGTCCGTGGCCCTGCTAAGGGGCGCCCAATTAAAGATGTAAGTGACAGTGTAGGTCGCAGTAAATAACGAGGACACAGGGTTGCAGTCGCTTTACCTCTTTACTGAAGGCTTCGGCATCCGCAATCCAGAGCACTGTTAACAGGGCTGGCTGAGACCGGCCGGTCCGAAGGCACATCCAGAGTTCCCTTTGCAGGTTGAAATCAGTAGCCTACCTACTAGCGCCTGGGTGTTGTAGTACTTCCCTGCTGAGCACCACGGGATAGTCCTCACAAATGTCGTGTATGTTTCTGTTCTTTCTCTCCGTCCCCCAGATGATATGGATAGGACGCACCTGTATGACTGGGTAGGCCTGGAGTTATTTTATAGGGACCCTAATGACGCCCCTCTCCCACAATTGCCTCCATTGTCTTCATTAGGTGTAAAAGGTGAGACAGCCAACCTAAAGTTAACTGCCCTGCCATAGTTTAAAGTAATGCGTAGTCTATTACTTCCTCAGCGTTCCGGCCGCTGGCTACGCGCCTCAGAAGGATGTTGCCGATCTCGGGGCACGACTCCTTCTGGTTCTATCGCCTTTGTGCTGTGATCTCGTTTCTCACTTCTCCACAATATACTTCGCTTCGTATCCTTTCTTAAGATGCCGCCGCAATGAGGTGCAGGCACGGCTCCGTAACGATCTGTCCTTTGCTAGGCCTCTGCCAGGATCCCACCTGACAGGGACCCCCCTGAATCTTCCCAGGTAATGCTCTCCTCTCACTAGATGTTACCTGGGCAAAACCCAGTCAGCTTCTCCCTCACTTCCTATCCAACCCCCAGTTTTACCAGAGTGTGAGGAGTGGCCTAATACATAGAACCTTTTGCTCCCCCTGGTGGCCAGAGTGTGAAGTGTAATGTGTGACTGTGATACCTGGTCAGGTGAACTCTTTTAGTGCGATCAGACATACCATCACTCCCCTTAGCGGCAGAGCGACGTTACTGCAACGACCAGGTCTCTGGGGCACTGCACTCCCCCCATTAAATCCAGTACTCCCGGACTGGGAAAGAAGAACAACAATACATGTTAGCAAAATACATACCAAATTTTGAAATGCTGTAAACAAATAAATTTTAACAGTGCTTCCCTTTATGGGAGGTGAGGACACTTGAACGTTACAAACAGAAACATATTTACATGGTGCTTAAGATTTTAAATAACACTTATTAAATAACTGACTATAAATAACTATCATTACTAGTGTTGAGCGATACCTTCCGATATTTGAAAGTATCGGTATCGGATTGTATCGGTCGATATCCAAAAAATATCGGATATCGCCGATACCGATACCCGATACCAATACAAGTCAATGGGACACAAATATCGGAAGTGATCCTGGATGGTTCCCAGGGTCTGAAGGAGAGGAAACTCTCCTTCAGGCCCTGGGATCCATATTCATGTGTAAAATAAAGAATAAATATAAAAAATAGGGATATACTCACCCTCGGACGCGCCCTGGTTGTAACCGCTGCAACCGGCAGCCTCCGTTCCTAAGAATGAGCGAGTGAAGGACCTTCGATGACGTCGCGGTCACGTGAGCGGTCACGTGATCGTTTACGCGACCAATCACAAGACCGCGACGTCATCGCAGGTCCTTCACTCGCTCTTTCTTAGGAATGGAGGCTGCCGGTTGCAGCGGTTACAACCAGGGCGCGTCTGAGGGTGAGTATATCCCTATTTTTTTATTTTTATTCTTTATTTTACACATGAATATGCATCCCGATCCTGATTCCCGATATCGCAAAAATATCGGAACTCGGTATCGGAATTCCGATACCGCAAATATCGGCCGATACCCGATACTTGCGGTATCGGAATGCTCAGCACTAATCATTACCCAGCTGGGCATTCTATCTACTAAGTGCAAATTTGGAACAATAATCTAACTCTTCCTTTAAGGGCATAAGGGCAGGTACCCACTAAAGGCATACTATAAAACACTATAGTACAAATTAACTTTTCTTTATCTTCCTAAGTACAGATTCACCAACCATCTTCTTATGGCTTTCCGGAGGACTCACTAACCCCTACGGGTTCACTTTAATGAAACTCAGTTTTCAACTTTCCTTTGTCTTCAATCTCTAAAGTACGTCATTAAACATTTTCCTATTACTAACTAACTACATACTATTCTTATGTAAACATTATTACAAATTAACTTTCTTAAGGCAACATTATATTTTGGCTAAGTGCAACAATGAACACTCCCTTTAAGAGGGACATCTCAAGTCTCTTTGAGGTGGTGCAAACTATCAATTTGCAAGTCTGCGGTAAACAAGAACTTCTGCGCTGTATCCAGGAACAGTCTCTTCAAAAAGCTCTTTTCTTTGTAAAACCAGTAGGGGGCACCTTTAAGAAGGTGCAAACTATATACAGCGACAGTTTGTGAATCATTCACCGTCCATGATTCGGCAGTCTTTTAGAACACTGATGAACTCGTGCAAAAACAAACATTAAACAATAGGAATCCCGGGTCAACAAAGGGATCCCTTTAAGGTTCATTTCGGCTATGTTCGCCGAACTTCCTGATGTTTGCTGAACAGTTCCCCGAACATAACGAACACCACTGAATTCAATGGGAGGCAAAAACAATCACATATACAACACATTCAGGAGGGCCCAAAAGCTGCCCAAACAGCTCAAATTAAGGGCAGACACCAGGAAAAGTGGCATCAATTGACCAATCAATAGCGCTGTAAATAAATAATAAAGAAATTAACGTGGCTTCCCCTGTATTTTTGATAACCAGCCAGGCAAAACTTACAGCTGCGGACTGCAACCCACAGCTGTCAGTGTTAGCAAGGCTGATTAGCAAGACCAGAGGGGTCCCCACGCTGTTTTTTTTATATAAATTATTTTAAAAATGGAGTGGGTCCGCTTCATTTTTGACAACCAGAAAAGCTAAAGCAGACAGCTGGGGGCTGCTATTCTATGACTGGTAAGGGGTCATAGATATTGGCCCCAACCTAAAAATAGCAGCCTGCAACTCCCCTGAAATATTGGCACTTTGCCTGGCTCTTCCCACTTGCCCTGTGGCAGTGGCAAGTGAGGTTCATATTTGTGGGGTTAATGTCACACCTTTGTATTGTTCGGTGACATCAAGTCCACGGCTTAGTAATGGAGAGGTGTCAATAACACGCCTATCCATTAGTAATCCTATAGTTGTATAAAAACACACAGAATAAATTCCTTTATTATATTGAAACAGAGTCCTTTATAGACTCTAAATTAAATCATACTCACATCACCCAGGCCACTAAAGGCAATGTCCCCTGCAAATGAATTAAAATAATAAACAACAATATTCCTCACCTGTCTGAAGTGAAGAGATATTTCATTATGTCCCATAATGATCCCGATGACTTTGACAGCAGTCACTAATGTGACCGCTCTACCCGGCTGCTGTCGACACAATGATAAGAGCATGTAATCACTGCGGCAGTGTATAGTGCAGAGCTGCGGTGAGAAATATCACAGGATTTCACCAGCTGATGAACCCCAGTGATCTAATTTATGGCACATCTGCTGCATGAGAGCTTTCTTACTCAGCAATGCTGTAAGTGAGATCACTAGTGAACTTTCTCACCGCAGCTCAGCTCTACACACTGCAGGAGTAATAACACAATTTCTGCCAATGTAGGACTGGCTGCTGGGTAGGGCAGTCACATCAGCTGATGTGACTGCTCTACAAGTTATGCAAATCGTCGAGGGACAATATGGATTATGGCAAATAGCTGATGGATATGGGGGTTTATTTTTTACTCTCCAGGTGACATGAGCATCGGGGATTTTTTTTTTTTTTTTTTACAAAAGACAAAGGGAGTAGGTGTAAGATGAGTATATACTGTGTTTTTATTTTTATTTCAACATGTATTTCTTTATTTTAACTTTTTTTCTTTACTTTGAGCACAAGAGCTGATGACTATGACCATCATCTGCTGTCTGCTCCAGCTGTTATCAGCGACAGCAGGCATAGGCTGATAGTAGTAGCAATCTCTCATTAGCTGATAATAATAATATAATAATATTTTTTATTCATATAGCGCCAACATATTCCGCAGCGCTTTACAACTTATAGAGGGGACTTGTACAGACAATAGACATTATAACATAACAGAAATCACAGTTCAAAACAGATACCAGTAGGAATGAGGGCCCTGCTCGCAAGCTTACAAACTATGAGGAAAAGGGGAGACACGAGAGGTGGATGGTAACAATTGCTTTAGTTATTTGGACCAGCCATAGTGTAAGGCTCGGGTGTTCATGTAAAGCTGCATTGAACCAGTTAACTGCCTAAGTATGTAGCAGTACAGACACAGAGTGCTATTAACTGCATAAAGTGTATGAGAACATGATGCGAGGAACCTGATTATGTTTTCTTTTTTTTTGTTTGTTTGAATGGGCCACACAGGGATAGTTAGGTTAATGCATTGAGGCGGTAGGCCAGTCTGAACAAATGAGTTTTTAGGGCACGCTTAAAACTGTGGGGATTGGGGATTAATCATATTAACCTAGGTAGTGCATTCCAAAGAATCGGCGCAGCACATGTAAAGTCTTGGAGATGGGAGTGGGAGGTTCTGATTATTGAGGATGCTAACCTGAGGTCATTAGTGGAGCGGAGGGCAAGGGTAGGGTGGTAGACTGAGACCAGAGAGGAGATGTAGGGTGGTGCTGAGCCATGGAGTGCTTTGTGGATGAGGGTAGTAGTTTTGTACTGGATTCTGGAGTGGATGGATAGCCAGTGTAATGACTGGCACAAGGTAGAGGCATTAGTGTAACGGTTGGTGAGGAATATGATTCTGGCAGCAACATTCAGGACAGATTGGAGCGGGGCGAGTTTGGTAAGAGGGAGGCCGATTAGTAGAGAGTTACAATAGTCCAGACGAGAATGAATAAGTGAGACAGTAAGAGTTATTGCAGAGTCGAAAGTAAGAAAAGGGCGAATTCTAGAAATGTTTTTAAGATGCAGATAAGAAGAGCTAGCCAGTGATCAGATGTGGGGGGTGAATGAAAGCTCGGAATCAAGGATGACCCCAAGGCAGCGGGCATGTTGCTTTGGAGTAATGATGGAACCGCACACGGAGATGGCCATGTCAGGCAAAGGTAGGTTAGTAGAGGGAGAGAACACGAGGAGTTCAGTTTTTGACAGGTTCAGTTTCAGATAGAGGGAGGACATGATGTTAGAGACAGCGGTAAGACAATCACTGGTGTTTTCTAAAAAGGTCGGCGTGATAACAGGAGCAGAGGTGTATAATTGGGTGTCGTCAGCATAGAGATGGTACTGGAAACCAAATCTACTGATTGTTTGTCCAATAGGGGCAGTATACAAAGAGAAGAGGAGGGGGCCTAGGACTGATCCTTGAGGAACCCCAACAGTAAGGGGAAGGTGAGAGGGGGAGGAACCAGCAAAACATACAGTGAAGGATCGGTCAGAGGAGGAGAACCAAGAGAGAACGGTGTCCTTGAGGCCGATGGAGCAGAGCATAGTGAGGAGGAGCTGATGATCCACAGTGTCGAATGCTGCAGGGAGATCCAAGAGAATTAGCATGGAGTAGTGACCATTAAATTTAGCTGTTAGTAGGTCATTAGAGACTTTAGTGAGGGCAGTTTCAGTAGAGTGTAAAGAGCGGAAGCCAGATTGAAGAGGGTCGAGAAGAGAGTTATCTGAGAGATAGCGGGTAAGACGGGAGTGGACCAGGCGTTCAAGGAGTTTAGAGATGAAGGGAAGATTAGAGACAGGTCTATAATTAGCGGCACAATTTTGGTCGAGGGAGGGTTTTTTAAGTAATGGATGTATGATGGCATGCTTAAATGAGGAGGGAAAAATACAGGAAGTGAGGGAAAGGTTGAATATTTTTGTTAGGTGAGAGGTGACAGCCGGGGAAAGGGACTGGAGGATATGTGACGGAATGGGGTCACTGATGCAAGTGGTCAGGCGAGAAGATGCAAGGAGCCTGCTTACTTCTTCTGTAACTGGTTCAAAGTCAGAGAGTGAACTAGATGCAGTGGGGAGGGAGGACAGTGCATGGTATGAAGAGACTGGGAGATGATTTCCTGTCGAATGTGGTCAATTTTTTCTTTGAAGTAATTGGCCAGATCGTCAGCGTGGAGATCTGTGGTTGGGGCCTGCTCTCTTGGGTTGAGTAGGGACTGGAAAGTGTCAAAGAGACGTTTAGGGTTATTTGACAGTGAGGTGATGAGGGTGTTGAAATAGGTTTATTGATGTCTGTGACCTGTGGTATGTCTTTTACCACAGGTCACAGCTGACATCTGACAGTGTGACCCCACAGCACTGTGATTGATGATAATGATCTTACTGGCAGTTACATTACCAACGATCAGATACATTGTGTGCGTGTGTACACAACCTTAGTGAAAACTGTACAGCTCTGGCAAAAATCAAAAGACCTCTGCAAAATGTTCAGTTTGTCTGATTTTTCTCCTTATAGGTATATTTTTCAGCAAAATGTAAATTGTTCATTTAATCTATAAATTTCTGACAACATGTCTCCGAATTTCCAAACAATAAATTTTGTATTTTTTTTCTGAAAAGGAGAAATTGTCAAAATAAAAAACAGTGCTTTCAGACCTCAAATAATGCAAAGAAAACAAGTTCATAATCATTTAGAAACAACAATACCAATATTTTAACTCAGGAAGAGTTCAGAAATCAATAGTGTGTGGAATAACCATGATTTTTAATTACAGTTTTCATGCATCTTGGCATGCCTTCCACCAGTCTTTCACACTATGCCAAAAATTTAAGCAGTTCTTTGTTTGATGGCTTGTGACTATACATCATTCTCTTGATTACATTCCAGAGGTTTTCAATGGGGTTCATGTCTGGAGATTGGGCTGCCCATGACAGGATGTTCATGTGGCGGTCTCTTAATTTTTGCCAGAGCTGTATCACTTTCTGAACTTTGGCGGAATTTTGCCAATTTTGAGGAAAATGCTCAGGAATCCAAACACAAATCCGTTTGTGCAATGTCCGTGCTAACTTTGAGTTTGGTGATCATTTTCGGAACAAGTTCGATCATCTCTACTGATGACTACTGCTGTTTATATACCATGACTTACATTAAGCCACTGATAATGCAAATTTCAGCTGTTGCGTGGGGCTGTTGGACCGATTTTATATTGATAGTATATCCTTTGGATAGTTCATCTATTGCTTTGTCCCTAACAATCATTTTAAGAACTTTTCCACCCGAAACTTTAAATATGACAGTATATTATGTAATTAGAAGTTAAAGAAGTTTCTAAACTGTAGCAATATTGAGAAATTACTTTTTTTTAACATGTGGGTAATCAATGTTCCTAATAGGTCCCTGATAAACCGTAAACCATAACCTATATTCTACACAAGATAATAATATAACTCCCCTGAGAAAAGTAGTGTGCTCTCAGGCATTTTATTAAATCATGGACATTACAAAATATAAAAATATACAATGGCATGTAAAAGTTTGGGCACCCCTGGTCAAAATGACTGTTATTGTGAACAGTTAAACAAGTAAAGGTACCTTCACACTAAACGATATCGCTAGCGATCCGTGACGTTGCAGCGTCCTGGCTAGCGATATCGTTGAGTTTGACAGGCAGCAGCAATCAGGATCCTGCTGTGATATCGCTGGTCGTTGGTTAAAGTTCAGAACTTTATTTGGTCTTCAGATCGCCGTGTATCGTTGTGTTTGACAGCAAAAGCAACGATACCAGCGATGTTTTACAATGGTAACCAGGGTAAATATCGGGTTACTAAGCGCAGGGCCGCGCTTAGTAACCCGATGTTTACCCTGGTTACCAGTGTAAAATGTAAAAAAACAAACAGTACATACTCACCTTCGCGTCCCCCGGCGTCCGCTTCCTGCACTGACTGAGCGCCGGCCGTAAAGTGAAAGCACAGCACAGCGGTGACGTCACCGCTCTGCTTTAGGGCCGGCACTCACAGTGCAGGAAGCGGACGCCGGGGGACGCAAATGTAAGTATGTAGTGTTTGTTTTTTTACATTTTACACTGGTAACCAGGGTAAACATCGGGTTACTAAGCGCGGCCCTGCGCTTAGCAACCCGATGTTTACCCTGGTTACCCGGGGACCTCGGCATCGTTGGTCGCTGGAGAGCTGTCTGTGTGACAGCTCTCCAGCGACCAAACAGCGACGCTGCAGCGATCGGCATCGTTGTCTGTATCGCTGCAGCGTCGCTTAGTGTGAAGGTACCTTTAAAGAGGAAATGATCTCTAAAAGGCTTTTTTCAAACGCTTTTTGTTGACAGTCAAGTGTCTTTCAATTTTTGCTTGAGGGATTTTCATCTGTTCTTTCTTGGAAAATGTTTCCAGTTCTGTGAGATTCCTGGGACGTCTTAAATGCACTGCTATTTTGAGGTCTAGCCACAGATTTTCAATGATGTTCAGATAATGACTATTGTAAAACCTTCACATTGCATCTTTTGAGGTAGCCTATTGTGGATGTTGACCTGTTTTTAGGATCATTATCCATTTGTAGAAGCCACCTTTTTTTCATCTTTAGCTTTTTTACAGATAATGTTATGTTTGCATCAATAATTTGTTGAAGTTTTATTGAATCCATTTTGCCCTATACCCATGAAATGTTTCCAGTACCATTGGCTGCAACACATCCCCAAAGCATGATTGATCCACCCCTATGCTTAAAGATTGGCAAGATCTTTTCCTGAAATTTTGTGTCCTTTTTACTCCACACATATCTTTGATCATTGTGGCCAAAGATTTCTATTTTAGCCTCATCAGTCCACAGGACTTGTTTCCAAAATGCATGTTGAGATATTCTTTTGCATACATATAATGCTGAATTTTATGGTGAGTATGCAGGAGAGGTTTTGATGACTCTTCCTTGAAGGCAATTTTCTGTGCAGGTGTCTCTGAACAATGTACCACAACTCTGGTAAAAAATTTTAAAGATCTTTTGCAGTCAAGCAGGGGTTCTGATTTGCCTCTTTAGTAATTCTATGAGCAGCTCTCAATAAAATTTAGCTTTTTCTTCCAGACCTTATCTTGACCTCCACTGTTCCTGTTAACTGCCATTTCTTGCCGTTACATTTTGAACTGAGGAAATGGCAACATGAAAATACTTTGCAATTTTCTTATAGCTTTCTCCTGCTTTGTGGGGCTCCACCATTTTATTTTTCAGAGTGCTAGGCAGCTGCTTAAAAGAACCCATGGCTGCTGTTTTTTGGTACAAGTTTAGAGGAGGTTGGGATTTTATAAAACTGGGAAATTTGCATCAACTGGCCTTTCCTAACAATGATAGTGAACAAGCCATAACCCTAACAGGCTAAATAAGGTCTGATGCCTGGGTCAAAGTTATCCGAGCATACAAATCTCCAATGTTTCCCTACCTTTTATATCCTTTTTTAATTAAAAAAAAAAATGACAGTATATATAGTTCTGTTTGCCTAAAATACGAAGGAAATGTGTCATCTTTAACGTTAGGCCTTTTAAAAGTAATTTATTTGTCAATTTGCTTAACTGTTCACAATAACAATAATTTTGACCAGGGGTGCCCAAAATTTTACTAGCCACTGTAAAACTTTATCAGTTCTTTACTTACAAGATATATTGTCATAAAAAGGTTTTCACACTTTAATAGACAGAAGGCATAACATTCTTTGCTTGTTATCTTTTTACTATTGGTCTGCCTTTAACATCATTATACTTGGAAACATTTTCTAGAATACATAAAAAATTGGCAGGCTTCCTCTTATATAAAGTCAGGTTCCATAAACAACATATTCTTTGTCACATAATTAACAGGCATTAGTGTTAACTTGAAGTTCTTCATGTAAACTCATTTTTATTTTTAAGCTCGATTACAAAATAAATCATTAAATCAATTAGATGTTGAATGTTTAAAAAGGTGCCAATGAAGACTTTGATTCCCATGACTGATTTTAATTTTTTTTCAAATCATCTGTGATAGAACAATTGTGCATTAAACCAATTTGAATGTCTAAAATGTTAATACAAAATATAAAGCATATACAAGACAAAACTTTGCAAATAAAAAACGCTTTCCAGTTTAAAATTATTTTAGGTTAAGTAAATGTTTGAAATATATATAGATATTTTTGATGAAAACTCAAAAGTCAGCAAATTTGCTTGAATTCAGTGGGGAAATTCAATTTGCATTGAATTTAATTGATGGTAATCAAATTTGCTATTATGTATACAGTATATACACTGACCTTTCCTCAGCCCTCCCATGTTTTTCCAGTTCTTTGTTGTCTCCAATACTGACACTATCTAGGCCTCACAACTAGAGATGAGCGAATTTGCTCAGGTTCCCTCTTATTCGGCAAGCTATAGTACTTGCCAAATAAGCTGCAGAGGGATCCTGTCTTCCTGGATCGTGCCAGCTGATCGGTGCTGCAGCTGCATATGTGACAGGACACATGCATGGAGAACCCAACAAACTGGCTCTCCATGCATGTGTTGTGACTGTGTTATGAGGCCTAGTCAGAACTGGAGGTTGTGAAGACCCCTGATTTATCTAAAGCTGGAGTGATCTGATCAGTGAGACAAATGAGGCTTATTGAGAGCTCAATATGCTTTTTTATCCATTTTAAAACTAGAAAAATGGCAGTCATTCAACTGACATCTTTTGAATGATGGCGAATCTGAATTTTTTTGGCAGTTCAATTTGCTTTAAACAGATTTACAGATTATATAGCAAAAAAATGTAAGCCTCAGGGTACAGACCAAGTATCTTCAAGAAAAATGTTAAAAATGGCAGCAATGCAGAAAAGCCTGTGGTCTTTATTCACTCATGCATGTCTGACTTTTTGGGTTTTCTTAATATAACCATATATACCTTGTTTATGCCCATTGATTGGTAGTATTTGAATAGCCGAAATGTCACATACATGGCTGAAGACCAGATAGAAAACATTGAGGCAGCTTACCCTTCAAAGTGAAGATATGTATTCAATACTCAATGTACTCAATATTTCAGCTCTAACACTTTGACTTTTTCAAGTGAGAAAGTCTCATTGTTGAAGCTGAAATGTTGCCATCCTTCGACATGGAATAAATATCTTTCTAAGTTTTATTGAAAGACATGCTGCCTCAACCTCAACTTGTATTTTTTTTATCTTACTGTTAGTGGATCTTAATTGGGATTGATTGAATAGTTTCGGAAAAGTGCTTATCCCAATAGCTATAGAGCTTCCCAAATAGCTGCCTCAGTAAACTGGATACCTGGAGCGCTCCCGATAATCACTTGTTTGGCGCCGCAGCTGCATGTGTCGCGACTGTGTGACAGTCACAACAAACAAGCTCTCCATGCATGTGTTGTGAGAGTCACACAGCTGCAACACATACAGCTATGGCGTGGAACATCTGATTATCAGGATCGCTCCAGGTATCTAGGTTACCGAGGCAGCTATTCGGGAAGCGCTATATCTATTTGGATAAGCTTTTATCCAAAGCCATTTGATCAACCCTAATCTTAATATATAATAATAATAATAGATAGATCTCATAAATTTGTCAATTTTTATGCTAAATTACCTTCATTTTTATAGCTATACTCTATATGGCAATAATGCAGTTCAAGTTTTGTGTATTCAATATTTGCATCTTAGTGCTTACAGAATGCTGCTGTATTATTTTGTATGTAGATAGATGTCTAGATAGGTAGATAGTTTAAATAAAAAATGTAACAAATGCAATAATAGTAAACTATGTTTTATCCAAAACATAGCTGCAGTTACTTGCTTGTTGACAAATATTAAAAATGATGAACTACCAACAGGAACAATATATTTCATTTACTTGGTTTCCTTGCTCCGCTTCTTGCTGTAAATAATGTTTATCTTAATTTTCTTGTATAGAAAACAAAATATTTCATCCTTGGGCTACCTTTACTTCCAACTTTTGAACTATTGAAACACTTGTGATACCTCATTAGACAGAATAATTGTGACAGGGGTGTGACCTTGCACCCCCGAGCAGTCTCCCATTCTCTGGTATGAATGACTAAGTGGGTCAGTCCCAAAAGATTGGAAACCATTCATTCTCATTAGGCAGCTAGTCTCAGAACTTTAGAAACATGTATAGTTCTTGCAATTCACTAAGTTTATATAAAAAGTGTTTTCCAAATAGCAAATGTTAACAAGCTCTGACTTATTTTACTTTAACTGTGATAGATAGATAATAGATGTATGATAGCTAGCTAGATGATAGATAGATAGATAGATAGATAGATAGATAGATAGATAGATAGATAGATAGATAGACACCAAAATATCAAACACACAGGACAAAAAAGTGGACAATATCCCAATTTTGGAATATATGCAAGTGGATACTTTGGTGGATATCAAGAGGTTTACATCCACTCTAAGAGTGGTGCTACTACATTTTTGTGTTTAGATAAGTTAGTGATGAGCAAATCTCTTGAGATTTGATATCAGCAAATTAGTCAAATTTGACATGGAAATTCAATTTACATTACATTTTTTAATGCAAATCATTATGTTCTATAGTCTCGTAGTGCTGAGATCATAAGCATAGGGTGTAAAAAAATTATTAATACCTCGCTGCCAATTTCGGGTATTCTGCTCATTCTGTCCTCTTATCCCTTACTTCTTTCAGTGTGCAAGACATTCTCTTTGACCATCTTCAGTCTGATGAGTATTGCAATATGACTTAGGTTAAAACCCAAATCAGAATCTCAATTTGCATCATGTCTGCAAATTAATATTCTGATTTGGCTTATATCCTAAATCATATTGCAAGACTTGTTAAAGGGTTGATTGTGACTTGTAGGATCGGCACTTCCAACAGGTGGCACTATATAGTTCAAGTCCTCTTTCTCAATGAAGAGGCAATTTACATATTTTTTTTAATTTCTTGATTGATAGCTCACTATTTGTTTGAAATAGGACCCTGGCAAGTAAATAAGTCATTGAGCTATCAATCAAGATAAATAGACTGGCATTGGGTGGTGAGGCAAGCTGTGGAAGCAGTGGCTTCTTAAGTGCTTTGTTATGTTCAGAATACTAAATATCATATTTTTTGGACTTAAAGATGCACTTTTTAAGAAGAAAAACTCTTGTTAAAAAGCGTGTGCATCTTATAGTCCTGAGGCAGCTTCCTGTGATGGAGGAGAATGCTGACACTTCATCCTTCCTGATCACAGACAGAACTGCTATTTTCCTCTTGCTCTGGACTGATCTGTGTGATGCTACCAGAACCAGCATAGAGGCTGCACAAGCTGAGCAGCTGAAGGACCTTTCACCTGATTAACTCAATGACCTTTCAGGTCACATGTCTGAAAGGTCCTTGAGATAATTGGGTGTAAGGTCCTTCAGCTGCTCAGCTAATGCAGCCTCCATTCAGCTCATGTAGCAGAGCTGTGTGTGTTTGTAAATGTACATGTAGCAGAGCTGTGCGTGTCTGTAAATGTACATGTAGCAGAGATGTGTGTCTGTAAATGTACATATAGCAGAGCTATAAGAATAAAATATATCAGAGGTAATAAAATTAGGGGACATATTGCAAAACAAATGTATTTTCTTAATGGGATTGTCTGTTTTTGTTGTAAAGGTCTTCTTGATCCATAGGATATCAAATTGTAGTGCTGCAATGGTTCCATTCATCCACAGATCCAAAGGAATGAAGTATTAAACAATTATCAATTTCTATATCAATGGGCTTTGTAATATCATAGACATACCAGAAGCTCCAAAATCACTACTTTCTGCCCTGGATAATTTAAGAGGATGTTGAATGTGGGTTTCTCCCTCCATTAACTTAGAATTACTTACAAAGATGTTTGTGACCACTTGTATATTGAGAAAGTGACTTTTCTCTACCCATAAACCCCTGTGTACAATCTGATTGTTTCAGGCCATGTGGACCAAAAGCAACATTGGAAACTGGGGATGATGGAAACCGATAAGCATCTTAATACACTTACACTACATCACTTGCATATTTAATATTAGAGAACAATAATGAAAAGTGCTGATACTTCTTTTTTAAGGAATATATCTGTGACTGAAGTTACAATTTCCTTTGTTTGATACTGTAGACACGCATAATGTTCCATCAAATGCCATGTGATAGCCTACATTTCTTCATAGAAATCAATAAAACATAAAAAGAACATTATTAATAGTATTATAATTATTAATAATAATAATAATAATAATAATAATAATAATAATGATAAACGCTATATATGTTTTTTGCAGTTATGTGCAAATATAGTTGATGAAAAAGGAAATAAATCGATTGGGATAAAATTATGCTAAATCAAGAAACTGAAATGATGCCAACATTACTACTTGGACAGATGGAAACAAATTCATATATAGTTCATGTTCTAGCTAGCTGTATATCTTTACTCTATTTGCAATGCTTGTGTACCTGAGGCCTTACATATAGCTGTAATTTGATGAAACTGTACTTCATTCCATGTTATGACCCAGGCATAACTTTTAAATCTCTTGGTGAGAAATGAATCATCGAGAACGGGCATTCTTGTGTCAAAAGGCAACTGTAGTGAGTAACAGGCTTTTATTGCAAAGCTTGTAATAATAGGGACTTTGCAGGAGAGACTTCCATCTTGATGTGGTTGCAATAGATACAGGGTAACATCGTGTCTATGTTTTATGACCATTCCCATTCACACTTTTGTTTTAGTGAAGTCTACTTCACACATTTTACAGTCTTATCTGCCAAATCATCGATGAATATCTTCCATTATGGTGCCACCGCCATGTGTTCGTTGCAAGATTTTTTGCATATGGAACAGATGGATAAACTATTTAACTTTCATAAAATTTTGCTCATGTAAATTAGGAATATACAGGTCACTTTATACTGCAGTCACACTGGCATACATCTGGTATTGCTCGACATTTCACCAGGAAACCTTGATGTCCCTGCTATTGACTTGAGAGAGAATCCCTTCCAAGATGCTTCCCTTTCCTAACTCTAAATTGACAATGACACATGAAAAACCAGTGGTACGAAGATCTGACAAGTCATTTCTCTGTGAATGATTGCTATAGGGAGACATACATTATAAAATCATTTACAAATATCCAGTGATAGATTAGATGGCACTTTGATGGGAAGTGTTTTCATAAGTATTCTTGGTTCATAATATTGGTTTGGGCAAAATGATGTTTTCTCTTGGCATCAGAGGGATGTTTCAAGCAAGAGACTACATTCCAACACAGTTCAAATTGATTTAACATTGCAGCAGTATGACAGATTTGACAGATGCTGGTTGGCATTGTGCTCATTGCTATAAGGTTGCAATGGTACAGCTGGACATACTGTGCAGGAAATCTTACAGTCCTACCTTGTTTGTTCTGTTAAGAAAAAATATAATTTAAAGTTTTATTTAGATTTGTTAGTAAAATAAGTTTTTGGCAGTAATATCCTTGTTATATATTAGCAGTAAGCACATTACTTTGTCTTACTTCATCACTTTTTTAAAAACTCTTTTTTTTAGCTTTTGTTCACACGTACTTTACACCATTGAGATCAATTAAACTGCAGTTCCTCTATCTTCTCAAGTTCTGCAGCACCTATATTAAATGCTGTGATGACAGCTTATGATATCCTTTCATGTGTCTTATTTTAGAAGTTTGTGTTCGTTTTTTCACTCAGATCACATTTAATTGGATCTACAACTTTAAAGCTCAAATCAGCCCTATGAAAATTGAACTGATTAATTTTAGATTTTCCCAAAAATTTGTTGGATATTCACATTATAAAGTTGAATACATTTTCACTTGGACATTTATGTCTTACCTAATGCATATTACAATCCATGTATAAATCTGACAGGGCCATGACGTATATAAAGCATAAGTGATCACTTGATTTTTTTTTAGAAATCAATAGTGCACATGAAAATATTAACTTTGTACTATATCTTATCAGGCAACTTTCTTCCTTCTGCTCCTGGACTGATAATTCATTATTCTAAATTTATGGTAAAATCTGTCTTCGTTGAGTACAGATATCTCCATTACTCAGATACAGGATGACATTTCATGCTCAAAAAAAATTGTTTCTCCTTGTGGAGAGTGACATGATAAGCATGTCGAGGTGAGGAGACTTAAGCTGCAATGCTCCTCTGGGAAATATGCAAATTGTCTCTTCAGAGAGGAAGAGGACTACAACTCTAGTGCCACCTATTGGAAGTAGCAATACTAACAGTCAATGTCGACCCTTTAACGAGCCTTGTCACATGACTTAGAATAATAGCCAAACCAGAATCTCAATTTGCAGACACTGTGTTTTGGGGTACTGCCCCTCGTCAGTGCAAAGTGGAGATCTGGTTTGGCTGATTGAGAGGTGCATGCTCAAGAAGAGAGTGATATGAGAGAGGGATGTGCAGGCAATGTTTACACGGTGTCAGCTGTCGCTCTCTCCAAAGTTCTCATTCGGTGTTGTGACTTGTGACCCCTGCGCCCAATGAGCTCTGGAATCACTGTCTCCAACTTTAGACGATTCAGTCATGAAGAGGAAGTCTGCAGCTGATCTCTGGCTCCCTTTTCATGATCGATTTGTCTAAAGGTGGGGACAGAGACATCAGCTCTGATTGGGCATCGGGGTCAAGTGTCATAACTCTGCACGAGAACCATGAGAAGAGTGACTGCCAACATTGCGAGATTGGTGCTGGCATTAGAGGAGTATACGCTTTATTATTTTATCAGCGCCAAATATTTTGATAAAGAAGGGGTTGTCCTAGTATTGTGCAACCCCTTTAAGAACTGCAGATAACATTGTCTATATGAATAAAATTATGTGGGCACTATTGTAAACCTTATCCTTAAAGACAAGTAGCCTTCAAGTAGTCTAAAGTATGCAACTAGATCAGTGGGATATTCTTTTACTCTGTATTGAATTTAGACCAAGTGGCACATTAATTAGTAGAAATAGTTGTAAGAGTGAGCTGATTATGGAAGCCTGGCATAATAGGGCTTTCATTGATAGGCTGTGTGCAAGTCAATCCATCTAGCAAGTTTTAGAGGTACCCTGACCTTCTCCTTTTCATGCCTATATAAGGATCTAGACTTACAGCAGAGATCCCTATGTTGTATCCATGGAGTAGCTGCTGGAAGGTGGAGCAGAGGTGGGTTGACTAGTGAGCTGACAGAGGAGGACAGGTACTAGACAAAATCAGGAAGTGGGAACGACACATGAGTATACAGTGGGGAAAAAAGTAATTAGTCAGCCACCAATTATGCAAGCTCTACCACTTAAAAAGATGAGAGAGGCCAGTAGTTAACATCACAGGTAGACCACAACTATGAGAGTCAAAATGAGAAAACAAATCCAGAAAATCACCTTGTCTGATATGTCAAGATTTATTTTGCAAATTATGGAGGAAAATAAGTATTTGGTCATTAACAAAAGTTCATCTCAATATTTTGTTATATATCCTTTGTTGGCAATGACAGAGGTCAAACGTTTTCTGTAAGTGTTTACAAGGTTGGCACACACTGTTGGTGGCATGTTGGCCCATTCCTCCATGTAAATCTCTTCTAGAGCAGTGATGTTTTGGGCCTATCGCTGGGCAACATAGACCTTCAACTTCTTCCAAAGGTTTTCTACGGAGTTGAGATCTGGAGACTGGCTTAGCCACACCAGGACCTTCATATGCTTCTTACAAAGCCACTCCTTCATTGCCCTGATGGTGTTCTTGGGATAATTATCATGCTGAAAGACCCATCCATGTTTCATCTTCAATGCCCTTGATGATGGAAGGAGGTTTGCACTCAAAATCTCACGATACAGGGCCCTATTCATTCTTTCATGTACATGGATCAATCATCCTGGTCTCTTTGCAGAGAAACAGCCCCAACGCTTGATGTTGCCACCCCCATGCTTCACAGTAGGTATGGTGCTCTTTGGATGCAACTCAGCATTCTGTCTTCTCCAAACATGACGAGTTTTGTTTCTACCAGTTATACTTTGGTTCCATCAGCCCATAAGACATTCTCACAATTCTCTTCTGGATAATCCAAATTCTCTCTAGCAAACTTCAGATGGGCCTGGACATGTACTGGCTTAAGCAGGAGGACACGTCTGCCACTGCAGGATCTGAGTCACTGGCGTGTAGTGTGTTAATGATAGTAGCCTTTGTTACAGTGGTCCAGGCTCTATGCAGGTCATTCATTAGGTCCACCCATGTGGTTCTGGGATTTTTTCTCACTGTTCTTGTGATCATTTAGACCCCACCGGGTAAGATCTTGCGTGAAGCCCCAGATCAAGGGAGTTTATCAGTGGTCTAGTATGTCTTCCATTTTCTTATTATTGCTCCCACAATTGATTTCATCACACCAAGCTGCTTGCCTATTGCAAATTCACTTTTCCCAGACAGGTGCAGGGCTACAATTTTGTTTTTGGTGTCCTTCGACATCTCTTTGGTCTTCACCATACTGGAGTTTGGAGTGTGACTGTTTGAGATTGTGGACAGGTTTTTTTTTTATACTTATAACAAGTTCAAACAGGTGCCATTAATACAGGTAATGAGTAGAGGACAGAGGAGCCTCTTAAAGAAGAAGTTACAGGTCTGTGAGAACCAGAAATCTTGCATGTTTTTAGGTGACCAAATACTGATTTTCCACCAGAATTTCCAAAATATATCTTGCCAAATCAGACAATGTGATTTTCTGGATTTGTTTTCTCATTTTGACTCTCGTAGTTGTGGTCTACCTATGATATCAATTACAGGCCTCTCTCATCTTCTTAACTGGGAGAACTTGCACAATTGGTGGCTGACTAAATACTTTTTTTCCCCCACTGTAGCTGAGGTGAAAACTATGAGAATTAAGTCAGGCAGAATTCTAAAGTAAATGAAGGGTTTAATCTGACTAGTGTTAGCAATGGTAGTACGGTAATGAGAGTCATTCTAAACTTACAACAGGAAACTCCCAACAGCATGCAGAAAATTTCAAGAGGGAGTGGTACTTCCTCATATACCACATCAAGATGTTAATTACTCCTGCTAAAGCTGTTGGACAACACACATATGCATTATACTTTATCAGCCACAATGTCTACTCCATCACCAACAGTGATTGCAAAATGAATATGGTGGAACTTGATGACAAAAGCAGATGTCATTGGAGCTATCAAACTATTTGTACACCAATTATGTCAAAGTTACTGGACAGTAGTTTCACTGGTCTACCTTCTGATTCTTTTTAAATATCGATAACCCATTAGCCAACCTTCAGGCTCTTAGCATTGACCGTGTTACAAGTCTAAAAAGGTGAGGTACAGAGGTCTGCCTATTGCTGAGCTCAGGTCCCTCAATATCCATGCATGAACACCATCTAACCCAGGAGCTTTGTCAATTTTGAATTTGTCCAACGCAGCTGTACTTCTTGTGTTAATTTAGTTATATTGGGTGGTGAACTTTGATATTTACCTTGCTGAATGATACCTCACACAATTAGCTAATTGGATGAAATGTGGAAGTTTAATATCTAGGCCTTCTCTTTGTCTTCTACAGTGATATTACTATGATCATATTTTAGGGGGCAGATGCCATACGATTTTTTATTTTGGAATAATATATTTATAAAAAAAATTTAGTTTTAAAATTTTAACTGAAAATATATTAGACAGCTGACGTTATGCCACAATTCCTGGAGGTGTCACATTGCATGTAATTTTGTCACTATAAACTGTAATTGTTTATACAATATTTGGGTCATTATCATATGTCAAAAAATTTGAAAATGTCTGATAATTTGAAATGCGCTTGAGTGTGTGTTTAGTTGGTTGTGTGATTGTTCATTTAATAAAGACTTGAAAGTTTAAAGGGAATACGTTAGGATTTTATAATCCATACTGAACAAAAATGTAAGTAAAGGTACTGTAGTGCTGAATAAATCAATATCTTGCTTTATTATTTACATGAGTTGGAAGTGCAGCCTGGTGGGAAAATGCATTTGCCGCTCTGAATTCTCCTGTCTTTGACTGACAGGTCACTCTTTTATCACTAACTCACTTTCCCTAGAGAGATCTTGAGCAAGTAAAATAATTGGCTTGAGCTCATGGGCATATTAAGCTCATGATGAACAGAGTGAGACTATCAATCTTCACATGTGTCACCCCAGTTAATGATGGCACTGATGATACAGTAGATCTCGCTTCTCTATCAATCAGCGACAAGAAGTAATCAGGGAATAGGAAGAAAGGCAAATGCATTGTCCCATCCCAATGCACTTGTGACTCATTTGCATAAGACTTCACTGATGGATTTCTCTAAACAGCTGAAAAAATTTCTTCAACCAATGTTAGGATTTCTTCACCATTGCAGCACCTGAACATGTTATTTTGGGGTAATAAATCTTGATTATGTTCTTTTAAATTGTCCTAAATTATCAATTTCACATGGTTTTAAATGTAAGCGTAATCAGATTGCCCTTTATTCAAACTTAAATATATTTTATATTGATTACTTGACTGTTGAACTTTAGAAGGAGAAAAAAATCATTGCTATCTCTCTGCTATTCAAACTATTGTAAGAACTTATTGAACAAACCCATGACTGAGAGTATTCCCTCCTATCATCACTGGTGTAGTGTTCATTGTGTAAGAGAAAGTGTTGAAGAGGGCAGTCACCTCATTAGTAGATATCGTAGCAACCACAAAGGATCTTTGTAATAAGAGGCCTATACTTTACCTCCTTTATAGCCTTAAAGGCATCAAGCAGATTCAAATAATTCTTAGTGAACATCTAAAAAGACAGAAACTCAGTGTAAATGCATTCGATTTCAAGATAAAACTCTTTAGTCCTGCAGCTCTGTAAAGACCTCACTTTGATAGCTTCTTGAAGAGCGACACTTTTCAACTCCTTAATACAGTTAAAAAAAAATAGCATCCGTTTTTAAGCAGTCTGCTTTACAGTTACATACACTGACAAGCAAATGGGTAACAATGTTTTGACTTTCAGGCTCCATATCTCACCATCCACTACTTCTTCGTGCGTGAGACTACCATCATTTTATAGAAAATCATCCTTGCTATCTCACACATACAATTGACTTGCAACTATTTTGCATATGATTAGTTATGCAGATTGTTTTCATGTTACTGCATTGTTACTGTTTTGCTCCTAAAAAATGTAATTTTATTTTTTATTATTTTCTCAGTATTTTGTAAATCCACCTTTGACTTTCAACACTGCCTGAATCCTTCTGGGCATGATCACGATCAGATTCAGGCATGTCTTGACCAAAATCTGATACCATCTCTCTTGTACATGTTCCCAAAGTTGGTGCATAATAGTCGACTCATTTGGGAAAGTTGCACAATTTGGAGAACCATGAGTCAAAAAATTGCCATAAGCAGTTTAAGCAAAAGGTACAAAATTTATTAAAGACACATCAATGCCATTAGTAAAATATTACCAATTATACCAAAGTAATACAGTGATTAAATCCATGGATACAGTGGTGAGCTGAGAACACCAGTACGGGACATTGAGATCCTAAAGTTTATAATTATACAATAAATATGCTGTCAACTTGTGTACTTGAAGCTATCTGCCAAAAACTGGCAGCCCGGCTGAATAATGTGAACAGATGCATAAATGCTACAGTAATAGCCAAGAGCCAAAGTGCACACAGTAAAAATAAAGAAATTAGTTACCCATGTGGAGTGAGATAAAGGTCCCGTCCGGATCCCAGTCACATACCCCAACGCGCGTTTCACGTTTGAACGTTACCGCTTCCTCAGGGGGCGTTCATTTGGGAAAGTATACAGTTTTTTCTTTAACTCTACCCACAAGTGCTTGATTGGGTTGAGGTCTGGGGACTGTGGGGACCAATCCAGCACCTCTACTTCATTGTTATTAAAACATTTGTTTGCCAATCTTGACATATTCTGAGGGTTGTTAACCTGCTGGAACACTATGTCATCCTTTTCATACCCATAGTATCCAAGTGTACAAAGCCAACTTGTTGACTCTGATATTTTGCCTGGACATCCTCCTCATTTGAATAATGGACAAACTTCATTTCATATTCTTCCAACTATCATGGCACTCAAAGGATGCAGTTTGGCAATTTTCTTGACCAAGAGACCACTATCGATGAGCTGGATGATGCGGTTTCTCTTTTCTTGGGAAATCTTCATGACAGCTCTTCGATTCAAACCAGTGACCTTTCAACCTAATAACACACTGAGCTATTAGGGAATGTGAGAACAGGTTGTATTTTGTAATATACAGGAAGAAAAAGATTTTTCCACCACCAGGAGCATAACAGTAACAATGTAATAACATGACAAGAATCTGCATAACTAAGTATATGCTAAATAATTGCAAGTCAAATTTATGTATGAAATAGCCAAGATGATTTTCTATAAAATGATGTGTTTCATGTTTGAAGCACAAGTGGATGACGAGATATGGAACCTGACAGTCAAAAGTTCAAAACGTTGTTACCCTTTAGCTCGTCATTGTACACTATACACAAAGTCAATTTTTGACAATTTTACATTGCAGTTATTAAGGAAACAATAGACATTATAACATTACAATTTATAACAGTTTCTTAATAGCCTGAAATTGTATAATAAATTATACCAATGGAAGTCATGCTAAAGATTTGTTCATAATAAATGTAATTAAAAATGCCACAAAAACGTACTAAAAACTATTAGAAGTAATGTAATTCACGGCATGAAGAGAGTACTGTTTTGTTGATCCTTCTGAGCCTCAAGGTGCTGCTCAAGTATTTGACTACATGATATCAAACTGTTCTGCAGGCAGATCCCTGAGATCACTCTGAGAAAATGAAAAGAATAAAACAGGATAGATTAAAGACCCATTTACACTGACTTATGCTATCAAGCCTTTGTTCATAATTGTGTAATGTAAAGGGAAATTGTTCATTTGTTGAATGATTGACCAGCAAAAAGGAAGAGTAGAAATAGAAATTCAAGTATTAAATAGGATTGACCATGGTTCAATTGGATAGTTCATTAATTATCAGTCAAAGAAGCACTCCCTTGAATATTTTTTTTTCATTGCACTGTGTTTATATGAATACAGGGCAGCACTGTGGCTCAGTGGTTAACACGGTTGCTTTGGCAGTGCTGGAATCCTGGGTTCAAATCCCACCAATGACAACATCTGCAAAGAGTTTGTATGTTCTCTTCATTTTTTAAAGGGTTTGCTCAGGTTATTCTGGTTTCCTCCTACACTCCAAAAATATACTAGTAGTGAATTTATATTGTCCCAATAGTGACAGCAATGTCAAAATCTGTAAAGTGCTGTGGAATATGATGGTGCCAAATACGTAACCATAATAATTAAATACATAATGAATGTAATGTACTGTGAGTGTATTAATATACGGTACTCACCTACCACTGCTTTCTCCAGGCTCCATCACCGTTCTGCTCTTCTTATCAGTGACAATCCACATCACTATGTGCTCCATGTGTAAAGTGGCTGGATGATCCAAAGAATCTGTCAAATCAGTCACATCACTGAGGAGAGGTGCAGAACAGTGCTGGATCTCAGATAAACCATGGTGGGTGAGTATATTAATGCTCTCCTACTCTATTGCATGCACTTATACATAGATATAATGGAAAACAAATATTTAAGGCTTGGAACAAACCCATTTTCACAGATAAAGCGAGTACATATTCCTAGTTAGTGGAAAAAAATGTTAATTCTATTAAATATTCTTTGTACAGTATCAATGGAGATGTTTGTATAATAGTTTAAGTATTCATATATTCAGAATAATTAGTATCATTTATGGGATGTAAATAGTGATGAGCGAATATACTCGTTACTCGAGATTTCCCGAGCACCCTCGGGTGACCTCAGAGTATTTTTTAGTGCTCAGAAATTTAGTTTTTAATGCTGCAGCTGAATAATTTACATCTGTTAGCCAGCATAAGTAATGTGGGGAATCCCTAGCAACCAGGCAACCCCCACATGTACTTATGCTGGCTAACAGATGTAAATTATTCAGCTGTGGCAATAAAAACTAAATTTCCGAGCACTAAAAATTTTTCGGAGGTCACCCGAGCATGCTCGGGAAATCTCGAGTAATGAGTAATGTTGAGCGATACCTTCCAATATTCGAAAGTATCGGTATCGGATTGGATCGGCCGATACCGGCAAAATATCAGATCTCGCCGATACCGATACCCAATACCAATACAAGTCAATGAGACACAAATATCGGAAGGTATCCTGGAAGGACCTTCGATGACGTCGCGGCTTGTGATTGGTCGCATGACCGCTCATGTGACCGCTCACGCAACCAATCACAAGCCGCGACGTCATCGCAGGTCCTAAACTCACTGCATTCTTAGGAACGGAGGCTGCCGGTTACATCGCTAAGGTCCAGGGGCCGCCGGAGGGGTGAGTATATCCATATTTTTTATTTTAATTCTTTATTTTTTACATGAATATGGATCCCAGGGCCTGAAGGAGAGTCTCCTCTCCTCCAGACCCTGGGAACCATACACTGGGAACTTCCGATTCCGATTTCCGATATCACAAAAATATCGGAACTCGGTATCGGAATTCCGATACAGCAAATATCGGCCGATACCCGATACTTGCGGTATCGGAATGCTCAACACTAGTAACGAGTATATTCACTCATCACTAGATGTAAATGTTGAAGACACATAGAGTTCATATTATCTGTCTGTGTGAACACAGTGCACGATGGTCGATGTATATGTAACGTAACTCTGTAATGATCACTGTTCAATCATTTCATTCATGTATAAACACTAGTCTGACAAGGTTAATCATGAGTCATGATCTCATCGTTCACTGCCTACACAATTATCTGCTCTTTTAATTCCACTCTTAGATACTAAAGTGAGGAAATCATGCAATACAGCAGCATGTATATGAAGGATGCAGTGATAGCAGTGATGCCTAAGCTTTGGTGTCTTTAGTGAACCAAATGCCCTTCTGCCAAATGAGAAGCCACCAGTAAACCAACCTGGATCATGGGGAGAGGCATATGTGACAATTTTTTCAATGGAAAAGTAGACGTGTGCACAGCCATAAAGAGGTGCCAGAGTAGGTTCCCACACCGAAGTATTTAGCAAAAACTCGGCACTCAACTTAACGTAAAACAGGTGATTTAATGGTGTCCACAAAATAACAGAAAACATTTCGGCACTTATGTCCTGATATTTTAAGGTATATCGCTTTGTTTGGGGCTATACTGCCCACATACAGGCAGCGATCACACACAAGTGTGATTTCATTTCACAATCAGCAATTCTGTGGGTCCACTCGCTCCCTCACATTTATCAACTGTGACTGATGAAGGTCCGCATGTAGGACCGAAACGTTCTCTGTTATTTTGTGGATACCATTAAATCACCTGTCTTACATTAAGCTGAGTGCCGAGTTTTTGCTATAATTTTTTCAATTGAGACATGAAGCTTCAATGGGAAATGTACTTTCAACAGATTTTGCATAAGTCAATGGTTTAAGCGAAATAGAATTAATTGTATATATTCATCTTCTAAAAGAAAAATATGTATTTCTCTACTTATCCGCCACTTCTTCCTTACCCAAATGCCTCTTTAATTCATCAGCTACTTTGAAAAAATCATCTTACGCAAGACAAGACAGGTTGACCGAACAGTGATGTGTCAAGTTGTAGAACGTCTTAATGTCTATGGAGGTGGGGTGGAGAAGACTGAGAAGCAGAGCAAGAGGCAGAGATACAACTCAAGCTTATCCAGTACTGGATTCATATCTACACTACTCCATGCTACTGCATAATTTCCTCCATAAATTGTCCTACCAAAAAGGAAAACAGTGCTTAGTGTATGGGAGACATAAACAAGGAAGAAAAAGACTAGACCAATAACGGTATGCACACCCATAGAATATACAAAATATCAAAAACTTTTATTACACCTCAAAAGGACAAGTACACAGTAAAACCATTTAAAAAGGCCTGGATACAGAACCATAGGCCGCCACCCCTGAATACATGTTACAAAAAAATGATAATAACACACATAGATAAAGTGCTTAATATTAAATATATACAATGTCTCTTGTTTATGCAGATAGTATTTCAAATCACAAAATAATACATGCCACAACCAATGAACATACACTGACCAGTAATCAATTTGCTGAGATTCTATAGACAGAACAGATCAGTATAGAGTTTTAAATGAGCATGCTCACTGTCCTGTTCAATGTGAAGAATATAAAGGCATAAAGTGTTAAATGGGCATGCTCTTTGCCCAAAATAGTGATCACAGAATAATAATACATGCCACAGCTAATGGTGATACACTAACCAGTCATCGATTTACTGAGACTCTATAGACGGAACATGAAAGTATAAAGCTTTGAATGAGCGTGCTCACTGTCCTGTTCAATATAGATAGAATAAAGGCATGAAGTGTTAAATGAGCATGCTCTTTACCCAGTGTATTGATAGCATGAATAAGACTATCTGAGCATGGGCATAGATCATACGCCCAAGACCTTAATCAGGCACATACCAATCACCCCCTATTAATTGAAACACGCAGAGAGAGATCTATCACAAGTCTGGCACAATAGCCTGCATGGAATTGAATGAAAAAAATGAGAAAAGGGAGAAAGGAATGTGCCAAAAGATACAGTACCAATGCTAAGTAATGGTATACCATGAAGCAGGATGCCTGGAAAAAGCAAGAGACAAGCTCAGGGGTGAGGCGAGAGCCCCACGCGTATCGCTGCAAGCGCAGCTTCATCAGGGGAAGTGAAGGAAGTACGCCTCCTCTGAGGTTAATATACAAGTATTCATAATGAATAAAATACGAACTGGTGTGTAGCCCTGGAGCATCGCGTCAGTGGAAGCCACCGTATGTGTGCCATTGTGATGGTGCTGATGCACATGCAAAATGGCAACACTAGGGTGAGAAGTACACACATGCGCAGAGTCATTACAACATGGTAGGCGGCATTTACTGAAGAGCAGAGCCTGAGTGCCGGTCAATGCATACAGGCAGGAGACCCTATATGTTACAAATGCATCTGGGCGCAACAAATAAACAAAATATTAAATTAGAAAAAGCAGTGATGCTATATTAGCACTATGAGTAAGGCCCATACAAGCGCATACTCAGAAGGATGACACCAACGGAGGAATCAGTCACAGAGGGGCAGCCATCATAGCAGACCCAAAAGTATCCATATCCAGCAGAAAGATTAGGATGCCGTTCGGGGTAGAGTAAAGACTCCTAGAGCCCCAGAGGTATCAAACCAGATAAGGTGGAATAAACCACTAGTATGTCGATAACCGAATATCCACGGAAAAGCGTGTTGTGATAATATCTCCAGATGGACTGTCAGGTCAATGGATAGTGATAGCCAAAAAAGTATATGCACAACCATTTATCTATATAAATAGGGCTATAGTGGAGCACCCATAGAACGGGTGTCCGACCTTGTATACAGCCACAAAAACTCGCATCATAGTGCAGATACATAGCTCGCTACATAGCCCATAACAAGGAGTACAATTATTAGTATACATCCACATAACTTGATAGCAACGGGATCCATAAATATCTTAGTTCCTGGTCGGTAAGTAACACGCGCCAAATCCTATGGGTCAGTTCATGTGAGTACTTAGGTTGAACAGAATCATGTTACACTTCACAATGGCCAAATCCATATCTGTTACAAGTCCAGACAGATCCCCGTCGATATATGTATCCAACTCCTCTCAATCCTGCAGCCCAAATAGTGAAGAAAAAATAAAACAAAAAAAATGGAAGAAAAAAAAATATATATATATAATAATAATAATATACACACATACATATATATATATATATATATATATATATATATATATATATATATATATATATATATATATATATATATATATATACATACATATAATAAAAAGTAAAAAGTGTATGGGAGACATCATGGCAGCTAGACTCCATCCACCAACTCAGAGTCAATTGCAAATTAGAGCTAGAACCTGCTTAGGGAAACCCAGTGAAAAATGAGGTACAAGTCATATCATGACCATAAATGGTGTTACTCCTCATGTACTCACACATGACAGCTTGTTTTGAAAAGTTACATGAAAGTATAGTTCCCCTTTCAATATTTGCATCTGGAACAATAATTTTTAGAATTTATAATTCTGCAATACAAAGTTCACTGACACTTATGTAAAGAAAAACACAACATCAATCTATTTGAAAAATGATTTGCAAAATATTTTGGTAATTTAGGCTAGGTTCACATTGCGCTAAAGCAGCCCATTCAACACATGCGTTAAACAGACTGCGATAGTGCAAGTGCCGACATGCCATCGCGCTAGCGCAGATAGAGCTAGCAGATGCTCTATCTGTACTAGCGGTGACGGACCCGGAAATGCTGCAGCCCGCATCCGAGTGTCAATCACTCAATGACGGCACATCGCTAGCGCACACCCATTTTGGGCGTGCGCTAGTGATGCGCCCGAAATAGTGCTTAATGGCAGCATTAACCGACTGTGTTACACCGCGTTATGCCGTGTGTACCCAGTGAACCCAGCCCTAGAAAAAAAAAAAATTGGGAAAAATTACAAGGTATACTGAGAGGGTTCAGCACACTCATGTATTTATTTTGATGAGCACTTATTATTGAATGATGCACTTGTCCCTTATTAACATTAACGAAATGTAAGTCTACTGTTAGATTTCTGCGAGAACCTGTATCAATTGTAAATGATCTTACCACAATACATTCTCTGATGCTTTGAAATATATATAAATAAAACCACTCAGTGCCTTTATGTCCTTTGTATTCCAAAAGAAAAATAGGAAAAACGTTTGATGTTTTTCTACACATCAGCAATCGCCAGAATCCGTGTATGTGGGATTCAGCAACACCTGGTCCTCTTCTTAACTTAGTGCACACCGGCAGCTGGCTATGTACAAAGTAAGACATATGCACATATGCTGGAATAGATGAGAAACAAAATGGGATGTAAACCACTGATATTCATAGCACAGCCTCTGATTGAGGAGAGATGTGGATAAAGGGTTGTTTTTTTCATTTTTCTACAGTTTTTGAACATTGAAAAAAAGTGCACTTTATCCAGCTTGTAACAAAATGAGTAATCACAAGCCGATCAGTGACCTCTAGATTATATTTTACTTTTTAACATTTTTTATAATTACATTTACATTGTTTCAAGACACAACGCTGACGGCTGTCAATGCTGAGTAGGTATCGTACTACTAATGAGTTACAAATCTTATGATGACATCATTTAGAAGAAAACTACATCTAGTTTCCGCCAAGCTGCAGTCTCAGCCTGACTATAAAGTCCCCCATTAGACTGGTATCAGCTGAACCTAGTGATATCTACATGTTTGGCCGACACCTGGATCTGTAGGGGAGCCCTGGGGAATTTATTGTCTGGGAAAATTTCAATCTGGCATGTCAGATTTCCAGCTGTTGATCATATTGTCTCTCATCAGCTGCCGCAAGCTTGGAGTACTTCTTCACCACCTTGTTAGGTATGTGGGGAGCCCATATAAGGTAGAGATTTATTGATATTTAAAGGAAATCTTTCAGCAGGTTTTTGCTATGCTCTCTGAGACCAGCATAATATAGAGCAAGAAAGCCTGATTCAAGCAATATATCACTTACTGGGCTGCTTGGTGCAGTTTTGTTACATCACTCTTTCCGGTGACTGACAGCTTCCTCTATACACTGTACATTGTCAGCAAGCTGCTACTTAGTGGTAGGGATGGGGTTACACAATTTAGCTGGACTGCTATGCACGTGAGACATAGTCCTCTAGTGATTAAAACATGGATTGCATTGAAACTACAGCACATACCCAAGTAAGTGACACATCACTGGAATCAGGCTCTATGCACTGACATTACACTACTCTCAGATTAAATAGCAAAAATCTGCTCACAGGTTCCCTTTATAGAGAATCTGTCACCAGGTTTCTGCTACTCCATCTGAATGCAGTATAATCTAGAGGCAGAGCTTCTAATTCCAGCGATGTGTTAGCGATGTGAGTTGTTTAATATCCATCGACACAATCTCTGTTTTCTTCTGCAGATCTAGTAGTTTCTGAATGTTGAGGTCAAATAAACTTGTTCACATCACTGATTGTCAGTTTTCTGCTCATGTACAATGTACACAGGAAGCTACCAATGAGTGGTGGTGGCGGGGTTATACGGGGCTCATGAATATTCTTGACTAGAAATTTTTAAAGAAATTCTTCACCACATTCTTTTACACCACCAAACAGTGTCTAGGGAATCTAAAACGTAGTAATGCGAATGTTTGATTTAAATGATCCAATCCACTAGTAACTGTACTATAAAGTTGGACAATACGTACTAACAATACCTCAAGGCTGGATAAATGTTGGTGGGGACTACGGGCCTGTAACATAGGCATAAATTGCATCAGATTGCCAGAAGATCCCACTGATCTGAACTAGATCTGAAAGAGCAAATAGGATAAATGAGGTTAGACCAGAATGGAGTCATATACCTTAGATATATATTATTAGTTGAAGGCCTCATAAGCCAACAAATATTGCTCTAGACTCTGTCATCATTACTTTTTTCTAACCTTCTAACTTTATTTCTCATTTTCGCTCAGAGTTCTGGTAGAAATATTGGATTTTGTAATTCAATTTTAAAAAAATTGATGGTTAGTATTATTTTACATGTGCTATATTATATGTTCAAGCAAACTGTATCATTAAAAACGGCAACTTACATAGGAAAAAAATAAAAAAAACAAGACCTCACAATGCTATTTTAATGGAAGAATAGGGAAGGAAAAAATAAAATCGCAAAAATAAAAAATTGGGTGCTTCCATTAGGGGTTAAAGAAAGCAGCTGTTGTTATCCAAAGGAGTCAATCTTATATCTAACATTAGAACGACATTAACAAGTAAAGAAAACAATTGACACTGAATCACAATCATGCACTGCATGTGATAATTAGGACCTAGAACAGTCACCGCAAGATACCAAAGTCTTGAATTCATTAACGTGTACCTTACTTATGGATTACCTGACACATTTCTATATATAAGAAAGAGCTATCTATCTTTGCCATCTTTGCTATTTATCTTTGCCATGTGAATTAGTCAGCAAACTGATTATGACATTGCTGAATTAGTCAGCAACTATTTATGATACCATGTTAATTACCTATACTTCTGAACCTTGAAATTGCAAGAAAGAAGAGTGGTTTAATGGAAATCACAGGATATCTAGATATGTCAAAGAGTAACCATCATATTATTTTACCTCTATATATTAATAGTATACTTCAAAATAAGAAGCTTTGTAATATATCTTATAGAAATCTGCTTCTTTCTCCTCCTGGACTGATCATTCATACTCAAAATTCTCATGTGTAAAATCTATTTTCAGAAAATACTGACTTTCTCATTACTGAGTTAGAAGATGACAGTTGGTGCTCATAAAATTTTATGGAGAACTATGTTTGTTTCAGGAGAACATGCAGCAGGGTCTGCCTTTAGGTCCTCCACCGCCTACCCTGTCCATAGAATTTTAAAGAACCAACTATCATTTCTTATCTTAGCAATGCGAAAATCTGTCCTCCAGGAAAAAAGATTGTATAGATTTAACCCATGAATTGAGAGTGTACGATCAATCCAAGAGAAGAAAGAAGCACATTTTTCTGATAAAATAATAAAATGACAGTCACTCTTGAATGAAATGTTAATGATGAAAAAAGGAAACAAAATTTTCAACGTTTTAAAAATGTCTGGATTAATTCGGTATGATGAGCACCACAGGCAGTAATACACAGTTACATGCATTTACATTCTATCAAGGTGGTTATTAATAATTGAGGTGCTCTGAAACTCTTAATGCACATGGCCACAGAAATCATCAAAATCCTCTGCTGGCAGCTCATTTTGCAATTGGCAACCAAAAACATCCTAGATGTTCTCATTGGGAGGTAAGTCCAGAGATGCTGCAGGCCATTCTAGAACATATAGAACATGCAGGCTGTTCAAAGTAGCACAAGCAACCTGTGGCTTGGTGTTGTCATGTTGAATAATGTATCCTATGGCACTTAAGAGAAATGACTGTACCACTTGTTCCATGACCTAGTCAATGAGCTGTTACAGTAGTTGGAATGAAGACTAGAGGTGTCCAGCTACCATACATTTTCCAACACCATACTACAATCCAAGTAATAGGATCAGTGAGACATTTCCTCCTGAAGGCCTCATCTTGGTGTTGTCCAAGTGGTCGTCAGATAATTCTCTGACTATAATTGCATTTAAGACAAAAGCAGGACTCATCACTGAAGAGAATAGGCATCCATTCCAGTGTTAATTTGCACTATAATAAGCTTTGAGAGCGGTGTCATGAGGTCAGTGAAACACTTGTAGCTCGATATCTGGTTGGTATCCAAATGTTGTACAAATGCCTTAGGGTACTTTGTGTAGACACAGTTTTATGCTTTATGCTTGGAGTATGACATCCAATTTGACAGCACAGAAAGGATCAATTGTGGAAATAATGATACAGCCATTTCTCCAAAGTGTTCCAGGAGCCATTTTTGTATGTATCTAAAATGTATAGATTAGAATTAAAGGTTTAGAGCAATGCAAATAATAAGAAAGAATAACTTACATGTCCTACTTCTGTTATTGCTTTCCATGGTCCGCTGTACCGTGCAGTCAATAATACAATGGAGTTTTTACTATTGTTGTACCAAGTGTAAGAAACTAAGTTTATCACATCTGACTTGCATCTCCCTAGTATAAGTCAATTCAGGTTGAAATTTTGATCCATGTTTCCGTATTTCAGCTTCTCTTGTTTTATATGAGCTGAGCACAACTTCCTACTATTAGGTCTCTTCTTATCTGGTAAGAACACAAACGTTAATGCAATAAGCTTAATTTGTGACAATGTACAAGAAATGTAGTGGTAGACTAGTTTAATGCCATTTTCCTAATAAAGCTGTAATACTTATAAAATGTTTCTGGCCTTGTGGTTTAGGCCTTGTTTTGGGAAAGATTTAAGGGGAACCTATCTCCAGTTTTGTCCTGTGTCAACTAAAACTATGACCTTAAAGGGACACTGTCACCTGAATTTGGAGGGAACAATTTTCAGCCATAGGGGTGGGGTTTTCGGGTGGTTGATTCACCCTTTCCTTACCCGCTGGCTGCATGCTGGCTGCAATATTGGATTGAAGTTCATTCTCTGTCCTCCATAGTACATGCCTGCACAAGGCAATCTGATAGCTATCAGCAGAAGGGATAGAGGGATAGAGAAATCGGGAGGAGGGATAGAGACCACAGAAACCCATAGGACCGCACCAACAGGATTACCTTCAAAAGGTTTTTTTGGGTGTTTACAGAGGGAGTCATGGGGTTATATAACCATTGATGGACTGCAGAACATGTGCTGATTAAGGTAATAGTTTTAGTTGGAAAATTTAACCGTGAGCACTACTAGAGAAGGGGTGCTAAGGACAGGTTCCCAAACCATCTAGATTAATAGTAAGAGACCTAGCACTCAACTTTAGGTAAGATGCAGCAGGAAAAATTTATTGTAGTAAATACAGGAAAACATTTTGGTCAATTGTGACCTTCATCAGTTAATATATCAAAATTAGTTCAGCGTGGTTGTTGTAGGCAAACCTGCTATGAGCAAATAGGAAGATTCCTGGAGCTGCAGTGCTCTCTGACGCGGCATCCACCGCTTGTCTCTTACTAGTTTTAGTTGACACAGAACAAAACTGGTTTAAGATTCTCTTTAAAAGCTCTATTTTTGCGTACATCTTAAAAAGAATTGGGCGGCCCCGAGTTGTTTAATTACTTTTGTGATTTGCAAATGATGTGCCATTCATGTTTGATAGGTGTTGGCCATCCTCTTATTTGGCTTCTAGCTATATTTTCTGACTCTGAAACGTACATAACAATTTGGTTTGGTAGATCCATGTAATGTTAATGGGCATAAGGGAAAGCCGCAGCCAGACAACTTATCATGCATGGTAATTAGAGGAATGGGCTGTTAAATTTAAACTATCTCATCCTTTTCTCCCCAATATCATCTGCTGAGGAAAGTTGGGAGGCCCTCTTATACATTTTATGGTTATCCTAACAGATGGTTACACATTGAAGTCTTTATTAATGGGAAATCACAAGGAAATTTGTATTTTCTTTTGATCGTTTTGTAAAAAATGCATATAAACTAATGCTTTTGGGTTAGTCTTACACAAGGAAATCTGAGACACAATATAACAAGCTGTGCAGAGTTTTTATATATTAATTATGCATATGGGTATATCATTGCATAATCAACAGACCTGAAAAGACTAGTGACCCAGATGACAGTCATGGGAGTGGCCCTAATTAGGTCTTTGAGTTGGGTCAATGTGTAACTGCTTTTCTTCTCACTTGTTTAGCAAAAATAAAGATGAAAGGGGCAATAATAATATGAAATAACCATCTTTTATCCATCCACTTGGGTCACTAGACGTTAGCCCCCTCAAAGTCGTTGCACAATGGGCACACATACATAAGCACACACACACACACACACACACACACACAAAAAGCAGTGTGCCTTAAACTTATTAAAAACAGCTACAATATTGCCAGTAGGCCTTCTCTACTCCACCTATTAAAGGGAGAGTCTATAGTAAGGCATAAGGAAAATGGTTGACTTGATAGGTACATCCCTTAATGAAAGTCTTTAAGTTTTAATTTTTTGATATTGATATGTAATTTTTCATAATAGATTATAGTATGTAGGTCCAGAGTAAGCAACTGTATCACAGTTCTTTAAAAGTACAGCATATTTAGAAAGAAAGCTAATTTTAGGCTCTGTATTTAGAGTAAATGATGTAAAAAACCTTGACACAACCACACAAGTGTCCCTTATATATAAAAGGGATCTTAATGATCATGAATAGTGTTGAGCATTCCGATACCGCAAGTATCGGGTATCGGCCGATACTTGCGGTATCGGAATTCCGATACCGAGATCCGATACTTTTGTGGTATCGGGAATCGGTATCGGGATTAATATCAATGTGTAAAATAAAGAATTAAAATAAAAAATAGGGATATACTCACCTTTCCGGCGTCCCCTGGACTTTACCGCCGTAACCGGGAGCCGTTGTACCTAAGAATGCGCGCTTGAAGGGACTTAGATGATGTCACGGCGCTCTGATTGGTCCGTAGCGGTCGCGTGACCGCTACACGACCAATCACAAAGCCGTGACGTCACCTAAGGTCTTTCAAGCGCTTGAAATACCTTAGAAGACGTCCGCAGCTTCTGATTGGTCGCGTAGCGGTCGCGTGACTGCTACGCGACCAATCACAAAGCCGTGACGTCACCTAAGGTATTTCAAGCGCTTGAAAGACCTTAGGTGACGTCACGGCCTTGTGATTGGTCGCGTAGCGGTCATGCGACCACTATGGACCAATCAGAGCGCCGTGACGTCATCTAAGGCCCTTCAAGCGCGCATTCTTAGGTACAACGGCTCCCGGTTACGGCGGTAAAGTCCAGGGGCCGCCGGAGAGGTGAGTATATCCCTGTTTTTTATTTTAATTCTTTATTTTACACATTGATATGGATCCCAGGGCCTGAAGGAGAGTTTCCTCTCCTTCAGACCCTGGGAACCATACAGGATACCATCCGATACTTGAGTCCCATTGACTTGTATTGGTATCGGGTATCGGTATCGGATTAGATCCGATACTTTGCCGGTATCGGCCGATACTTTCCGATACCGATACTTTCAAGTATCGGACGGTATCGCTCAACACTAATCATGAATTAATCATTTTTGCCTATTTCGCTGCATTAGAGCTTCTCTTAACAATGGAATAAGTGACATACAGTATATAGCTTAGCTTGTACTTGTATAGAAGTGTCCAATCAACAAATTTAGTTACATCTAAAGTCTCACCAGTTTTATTCTGATTTATTTGTGGGTAACATAAAGCTGGTAACAGAGAGCCCGATTAAAGTACAATGTTGCTAGATTACATGCAATTTTTCAGATAAAATCACAGGTTTTTTACAAACTGTGGCTTTCCCTGCCCTCCCACGTTTGATTGATAGCTTTTACCCTATATAGGAGACAACAGCACCTCTAAGAGGAATACTGTCAATCAGATGTGGGAGGGCAGATACAATTACAGCTCATGAATAGGAGGAACCAGCAGAACAGGACATGAACAATGATATCAGCAACACGGTGTGTGAGGGGTTGACTTACTCAGCTGCTTCACAAGATTTAGTTCTGGTAGTAGATCACCTGCTGTTTTTTTTATGGACAGCGTAAACCTTAGGGTACTGTCACACAATGCAATTTTGATCGCTACGACGGCACGATCCGTGACGTCGCAGCGTCGTATGATTATCTCTCCAGCGTCGTAGACTGCGGTCACACTTTGCAATCACGGCGCTGGAGCGATGCCGAAGTCCCCGGGTAACCAGGGTAAACATCGGCTTACTAAGCGCAGGGCCGCGCTTAGTAACCCGATGTTTACCCTGGTTACCAGCGTAAATGTAAAAAAAACAAACAGTACATACTTACATTCCGGTGTCTGTCCCCCGGCGTTCTGCTTCTCTCCACTGTGTAAGCACCATAGCCGGAAAGCAGAGCGGTGACGTCAGACGCTTTCTGGCCGGCAGGCGCTCACAGTGCAGAGAAGCTGAGACGCCGGAGGACAGACACCGGAATGTGAGTATGTACGGTTTGTTTTTTTTACGTTTACGCTTGTAACCAGGGTAAACATCGGGTTACTAAGCGCGGCCCTGCGCTTAGTTACCCGATGTTTACCCTGGTTACAAGCGAAGACATCGCTGGATCGCTGTCACACACAACGATCCAGCGATGTCAGCGGGTGATCAAGCGACGAAAGAAAGTTCCAAACGATCTGCTACGACGTACGATTCTCAGCAGGGTCCCTGATCGCTGCTGCGTGTCAGACACTGCGATATCATAACGATATCGCTAGAACGTCACGAATCGTACCGTCGTAGCGATGAAAATTGCACTGTGTGACAGTACCCTTAGCAGGGTTCAGCAAAATAAACAGAGCCTTTCTTTCATAATGTTAAAACAAAACAAAAGATAAAGTCCATATCTGAGTGCTTTCCCTGCAGGATTCACCCGCAGGTAACACACAACATCCTCAGCCATGTGGGAGTTCCTACTCTCCCAAGACTCACACCAAACACTAACTCTCATGTCCAGCTATTTAACCTACTCACATGCTGGTGTCAGCTCTGCAAGTGGAGATATGGTGAGAACCCGCCCACCCACTCTATGGGTGCCCATTTAAAACAAGCTGATGTTAGAAACTTTTAATAAATCCAGTCTTAACACTTAGTGTGCTTGAGAAAAAATATCTTTGTTTCACATCACTGATGCCAATATGCGCAGTGACACATACAGTATCTCCCTTCATACACTGTGCCAGTGACTCTGTCACAGGTATTAAATAGGAGCTCTCTGTCACCAGGTTTCGATACCCTCTGAGGAGCATAAAATTGGTGACACTTTCCCCATATGGACCTCTTCTTCCTTAATTGACAGCTCTGGCTTTACAGGAACCAGAGTTGGACAAAGGTAAATGCAAAACAAGTGATTGGGAAGGTGCACTGTTTGGCCTTGGCAAGCATATGCCAAGTGCCATTGCTTGGTTTGAATAGTCACTTTTTGTTGTCAAACTCCTCTCTATAATATCTCTTGACAGAGCATTTTAAAATCTTTTTTTTTTCAAAATTGCGCATCTTGCCCCTCTTATTTCAGAATATGTGGAACCAAGAGGAAAGTTAAGAAACTTAAAAAAAATCTATCTTCAATACCCATGTTGAAAGCAAATATCACTATAATTTCTGGATTTCAAGTCACCGATTACAAACATCATTTTCCACAGAGAAGGTTGATAGAGATAAAGATTATTGGCACCCGCTCTATCTATATATCTAATTCTATTCAAATTTTGTAAAACTCTGTATTTGACAAAATGTAGAAATTCTGTAATTCACTTCAGCACAGATTCCGCAAAAAGGCTTGGCGTTGGCAGCAGTGAAATCCATGGGCATCCGTAGAGTGTGAATATGCAGAACCCTCCCAGGCCTATCAAACCCACAAGCCACAGGAATTTCACAGCTGCCGATGCCAATCCAAAGATACCACAACAACCAGATGGGTATCGATAAGAAAGGACAGGAGATGTGAGTGGTGAGGTGAGTATAAGGATTTTTACTGCCTTTTTACATGCTACGTTTATTATGCTCAGGTTTCCAGACTCGCGAACAGGCATGCAAATTAGAATTTTGCCTTATCCATTCATCTCTACTCTACTGTCTACCTATTTATTTATCATATATCCATCTTATCCAATATATATCCAATATTCTATATTGCTTTCAAAAAGTATTCATACCATGTGACCTTTTCCACAATTTTTCACGTTACACCAACAAACTTAGATGTATTTTATTGGAATATTTTGTGATATACCAACACTAAGTTAGAATCAGTTCAACAACGGGCAACTAGATTATTACAAGGGATGGAAGGCCTCTCATACGAGGAGAGGTTGGAAAAGTTAGGCTTGTTTAGCTTAGAAAAAAGGCGCCTCAGAGGGGAACTCATTTACATGTACTCGTATATGTGTGGCCAGTAGTGATGAGCAAGTGTGCTCATTACTCGAGTTTTCCAAGCATGCTCGAGTGTTCTCCGAGTATCTTGGGCGTGCTCATAGATTATGTTTTAGTCCCCGCAGCTGCATGATTTGCGGCTGCTAGACAACCTGAACACATGCAGCGATTGCCTGTTTGTTAAGGAATCCCCACATGTATTCAAGCTGTCTAGCAGCCACGAATCATGCAGCTGCAGGGACGCAAACATAATCTATGAGCACCCCCAAGATACTCGGAGAATACCCGAGCATGCTCGGAAAACTCAAGTATTGAGCACACTCGTTCATCACTAGTGGCCAGTATAAAACACTGGCAAATGAATTATTCCTTCCAAGGACTGTACTGAGGACTAGGGGGCACTTATTTCAGTAGGAAGAAAGGCGATTCCGACAGCTAAACAGGAAAGGGTTCTTTACAGTTAGAGCAGTCCGACTGAAGAATGCCCTACCACAAGAGGCAGTAATGGCAGACACTATAACAGCTTTTAAAAAAGGGCTGGATGATTTCCTTGATACACAAAACATTGTGGGTTGTAGCTACATTAGTGAGGAAATGTACAATTGGTGGAGAAAGTTTGAACTTGATGGACCTAGGTCTTTATTCAACCTATGTAACTATGTAACTATGTAAGTAGTAAGTATTTGTAAAGTGTAAAGGAAATGAACATGGTTTTCTAAATATTTGAAAAATATAAAACTGAAAATTGTGACATGCATTTGTTTTTAACCCATCTGAATCGATATATTGTAGGACCATCTTTCGCTGCAATTACTGTTGCAAATCTTTTGGGAGTATGGGTACCGTCACACATTGAAATTTTCATCGCTGCGACGGCACGATCCGTGACGTCGCAGCGATCGTATGAATATCGCTCCAGCGTCGTAGACTGCGGTCACACGTTGCAATCACGGCGCTGGAGCGATGCCGAAGTCCCCGGGTAACCAGGGTAAACATCGGGTAACTAAGCGCAGGGCCGCGCTTAGTAACCCGATGTTTACCCTGGTTACCAGCGTAAACGTAAAAAAACAAACAGTACATACTCACCCGTCGGTGTCCTTCAGGTCCCTTGCCGTCTGCTTCCTGCTCTGAGTGCAGCCGTACAGTGAGAGCAGATCGCAGCACCGCTGTGATCTGCTCTCACTTTCCGGCCGGCACTCAGAGCAGGAAGCAGACGGCAAGGGACCTGAAGGACACCGACGGGTGAGCATGTACGGTTTGTTTTTTTACGTTTACGCTTGTAACCAGGGTAAACATCGGGTTACTAAGCGCGGCCCTGCGCTTAGTTACCCGATGTTTACCCTGGTTACAAGCGAACACATCGCTGGATCGCTGTCACACACAACGATCCAGCGATGTCAGCGGGTGATCAAGCGACGAAAGAAAGTTCCAAACGATCTGCTACGACGTACGATTCTCAGCAGGATCCCTGATCGCTGCTGCGTGTCAGACACTGCGATATCGTAACGATATCGCTAGAACGTCACGAATCGTAACGTCGTAGCGATGGAAATTTCAATGTGTGACGGTACCCTATGTCTCTACCAGCTTTGCATATCTAGAGGGAGGCTAACATTTTTCTCTGCAAACTAGCTCTAGCTCAATGAGATTAATTGGACTGCATCTGTGAACAGCAATTTCAGGTTTTGCCACAGATTCTTAATGGGATTAAGGATTGGCCATTCAAACACATGAGTATGCCTAGATCGAAACCAATCCACTTTAGCTATGACAGTATATTTAGGTTTGCTGTCCTGCTGAAAGGTGAACCTGCGCCCAAGTTTGTAGCCTTTAAAGATTTTCCTCCAGGATTGCCCTTTATTTAGCTCCATCCATCTACCCATCAAGTCTGACCAGCTTCCCTGTCCCTGTTGAAAAAAAGCATCCCCACAGCATGATGCTGCCAGGTCAGATTGATGGAGTATACAACTAATTGATGGACATAGGTCTTTTTTCAACCTATGTACCTATGTAACTATGTAACAGTTGTCATGTGGACAGATTTTCCCACATAAGTTGTGAATCTCTGCCGCTCTTCCAAAATGACAATGAGCTTCTTGGTTGATTCTCTAATTAGTGCTCTCCTTGATTGGGATGTCAGTTTAGATTGATGGCCATGTCTAGGTAGGTTAGCAGTTGTGCAATACTCATACCTTTTTTTTAATGATGGATTAAACAGTGCTCAGTGAGATGTTCAGAGATTGGGCTATTTTTTTATAACCTTACCCAGCTTTAAGGTACCGTCACACTCAGCGACGCTGCAGCGATATAGACAACGACCCGATCGCTGCAGCGTCGCTGTTTAGGTCGCTGTATAGACGTCAAACACAGCAGCTCCACAACGATGCAGGAGCGATCCTGTGACATAGCGGTGACGCACTTATCGTTCTCACAGGTCGTTAGCTCCATGTAAAACATTGCTGACATCGTTGCTTTTGCTGTCAAACATGACGATACACACCGACCTGACGACCAAATAAAGTTCTGGACTTCTAGCTCCGACCAGCAATATCACAGCAGGATCCAGATCGCTGCTGCATGTCAAACTCAACGAGATCGCTATCCAGGACGCTGCAACGTCACGGATCGTTGCCGTTCTTGTTGTAAAGTTGCTGAGTGTGAAGGTACCTTTACTCTACTCCACAACTTTATCCCTGACCTGTCTGGTGTGTTTTTTTTTTCATTATGCTGTTTGATCCTTAATGTTCTCAAATAAATCTCTGAATACTGGGAATAAATTACAAACAGGTGGACTCACTTAAATGAGATAGCTTTCTGAAAAATATTATTAAGATGGTATTCTTTTTATAGTTATACTTTGCTAGATCTGAAACTATGTATATGTCTATTCATTTTTTCTTTTTCTTTTTAAAAAATTCTTTACATTTCTGTAATAAAAGTCATGAATTTTAAGCAGTGTAACGGCATATACAGGATGAAGACAAATCGTACTAAATATTTAAAACACCCGATGTCACAAATTATACCTGCAACTATACCATACTCAGAATCTATAAAGCATATGGAGGTTCAAATGTTTGGCCTTGGCAGATTTGGCAGCAGTTGTAAATGTGTGTGATCATCAAAATACATTTACTTGGAGACATATGACTGCTCTGATTTAAGCACTAAATTAAATTGTAGAAAGCTAGCTAATTTCTTCCAACAGTGTCAAACTACATAGCCTGAAAACATTTTTTTTTTTGCAGTAATGTAGGACGTTGCAATGTGATGTAACTGCAATAATTAAAATCCAATGTCACTGTCTATTGAGTGATAAATGAGATGTAGATCTGAAGCTATTGCATTTTCCCAGCATTTCCCAATTTGTGATAGAACTGACTCGTGTCCTAAATTGTTTGTCAGTTAATATACAGTATATAACAACCTTGTTGGGAAGTGAACTCTGTTTTATGCAGAATTATAGTATTATGCTTGATCCAATTTACAGAACACAAGCATTAGCATTTATTTATACTCCTAGGTTATTGGGAAAATGACCATTTCTGTGAAAGTGCGTTTCCTGGTATTCATTGTGTTTAAATAGGCTGCCATTTACCCCAAGAAAGAGTGAAACATTTGTTTGTGGGATTTTTTTTTTAAGGAAATCTTTTAGAAGGTTTTTGTTACATCATCTGAGAGCAGCATGATGTATGCAAAAATAAGCTGAATACAATGATGTATCAGTTAGATTACTGGGTGCAGCCATACTGATGCAATCAAAGCTTTTAGAATGAAGCAGAGCTGAGAAAGCTAACCCTGCCCACACCAGGCTCTCCAGGTAGAAAGTCCATAGATAGTGAGGTGCTAGTTAGTGGACTAGTCTGGTAATGTTAATCTCTTAGTGATAAATCCTTGACAGATAGGAAACAACAACACACACTTTGACAAGTGACGCATCACTGAATTCTGTGTTTTAACCTATATTTCCTGCTGTCCTCAGATTACATATCAAAAACCTGCTGTCAGATTCCCTATAAGCTTGCTTAACCCCTTTCTGTCCTCGGACGGAATAGTACATCTGAAGACAGAACCCCCGCTTTGATGCGGGCTCTGGCGGTGAGCCCTCATCAAAGATGGGACATGTCAGCTGTTTTGAACAGATAACATGTGCCCACAGTAGGCGCGGGCAGAATCGTGATCTGCTCACACCTATTAACTTGTTAAATGCCGCTGTCAAACTCTGACAGCGACATTTAACTAGCACTTCTGGCCATCGGGCTGGACATACGCGCACTGCTGACCCCGTCACGTGATCTGGGGTCAGCAATGTATCGGCATGACAACCAGAGGTCTCCTGAAGACCTCTATGGCTGTTGATGCCAGATTGCTGTGAGCGCCACCCTGTGTAATTCTACATAGGGGCGATCTGAGCATCGCTCCTATGTAGCAGAGGCGATCAGGCTATGCCAGCTTCTAACCTCCTATAGAAGCTGTTGAAGCATGGCAAAAGTAAAAAAAGAGTTTTAAAAAATAAGAAAAAAATTTTAAAAAATAAACGTTCAAATCACCCACCTTTCGCCCCATTCAAAATAAAACAATAAAAAAATCAAGCATACACATATTTGGTATCACTGCATTCAGAATCTATAAAAAAAAATTAACCAGATCGCTAAACGGCTTAGTGAGAAAAAAATTAAAACCGCCAGAATTTCATTTTTTGGTCGCCGCGACTTTGCATTAAAATGCAATAACGAGCGATCAAAAAAAGTATCTGCACCAATATGGCATCAATAAAAACATCAGCTTGGAATTTAAAAAATAAGCCCTCAACCCACCTGAGATCACGCAAAATGGAGACGCTACGGGTATCGGAAAATTAAGCAAATTTTTTTTCTAGCAAAGTTTGTAAATTTTTTTTTACCACTTAGATAAAAAATAACCTAGACATGTTTGGTATCCTTGAACTCGTAATGACCTCTAGAATCAGAATGGCTGGGCAGTTTTAGCATTTAGTGAACCTAGCAAAAAAGCCAAACAAAAAACCAGTGTGGGATGGCACTTTTTTTGCACTTTCACCGCACTTGGAATTTTGTCCCTGTTTTCTAGTACATGACATGGTAAAATTAATGGTGTCTTTCAGAAGTACAACTCGTCCTGCAAAAAACAAGCCCTCAAATGGCCATATTGACTGGAAAATAAAAAAATTATATAATAAAGAAAACCTTTGGCACTCAACAAGTCCACAATTCTTTGCTCTCAAAGTCAAATTTATTTTGGCAGCCAGCAAAAATGTATAACAGACAAATAACACTGGTCAACAGCATTTTTGGTGCCAAAGATATTTCATCGAATTTAGGGTATTTTTGGGGTGCTGATTCTGAATATGTCATCAGTTTTGCCAGATTGGCTCAAGTTTTTGAGATTTTTGGTATCTTATTTATAGCACTTGTTGGTAAATGCGACGCATCATCTCATTAATTTCTTTGGATTAGTACTTGAACTGAGCAGTTCTCAATATAGTTTTGTGTTAATTAGTGTTCTAAAAGTTTGTTCATAGCTTGATTTTTGCACTAACTTTATGTTGTTGTCTGTTTTCCAGTGAAAAGCATGAACTCATCAAGAAGAAGTTGTCTTAACGATCCAGACTCATTCTGTTACATTTGTGGTGAATACACACTGCCAAAACATAGAAGAAACATAACAGACTTCGTAAAAAAAGTGTATTTTGCCTATTTTGGGGTTATGCTTGGGGACCAAGACAAGTTTTGGGCACCACACATAGTGTGCAAAGCATGTATCGAATTATTACGAAAATGGAGCAAAGGACAAAGAAAAAGCTTCAAATTTGGTGTTCCAATGGTGTGGAGAGAGCCAAAAAATCATCATGATGACTGTTATTTATGGTAAACACAGGTACAGGCACATCTTCACAATGAGGGACAGGCCTTCTTGCAGATTCCATGTTACTCCCATTTTCGTTTCTTATGCTTATTGAATCCTTGCACTTGCACTGCACAGAAATAACAGTCATCATGATGATTTTTTGTCTCTCTCCACACCATTGGAACACCAAATTTGAAGCTTTTTCTTTGTCCTTTGCTCCATTTTCGTAATAATTCGATACATGCTTTGCACACTATGTGTGGTGCCCAAAACTTGTCTTGGTCCCCAAGCATAACCCCAAAATAGGCAAAATACACTTTTTTTACGAAGTCTGTTATGTTTCTTCTATGTTTTGGCAGTGTGTATTCACCACAAATGTAACAGAATGAGTCTGGATCGTTAAGACAACTTCTTCTTGATGAGTTCATGCTTTTCACTGGAAAACAGACAACAACATAAAGTTAGTGCAAAAATCAAGCTATGAACAAACTTTTAGAACACTAATTAACACAAAACTATATTGAGAACTGCTCAGTTCAAGTACTAATCCAAAGAAATTAATGAGATGATGCGTCGCATTTACCAACAAGTGCTATAAATAAGATACCAAAAATCTCAAAAACTTGAGCCAATCTGGCAAAACTGATAGCATATTCAGAATCAGAACCCCAAAAATACCCCAAATTCATTAAAATATTTTGGACACCAGAAAAAAAATTTTTTTTTGTTGACCTGTGTAATCCAACGTTTCGGCATACATTGCCTTTTTCAAGGTAGTCTGCATGTAATGTATAGCGTTCCTATTATGTTAGTTGCCAATATGGCATGGGAAAGGACGCATAACTGTAGAAATTGAATAGCTGGCGTGTGTCCCGTGGCCACATCTCAATTCCAGTCAATTTTGCATTGAAAAGTCAAATGGCACTCCTTCCCTTCCGAGCTCTGCCATGCGCCCAACCAGTGCTTTACACCAACATATGAGGTATCAGAGTACTCAGGACAAATTGCACAACAACTTTTGGGGTCTAATTTCTTCTCTTACCCTTGGGAAAATTAAAAATTGGGGGCGAAAAGATCATTTTTGTGAAAAAATATGATTTTTTATTTTTACGGCTCTGCATTATAAACTTCTGTGAAGCACTTGTTGGGTCAAAGTGCTCACCACACATCTAGATAAGTTCCTTAGGGGGTCTACTTTCCAAAATGGTGTCACTTGTGGGGGGTTTCAATGTTTAGGCACATCAGGGGCTCTCCAAACGCAACATGGCGTCCCATCTCAATTTCAGTCAATTTTGCATTGAAAAGTAAAATGGCGCTCCTTTCCTTCCGAGCTCTGCAATGCGCCCAAACAGTGGTTTACCCCCACATATGGGGTATCAGCGTACTCATGACAAATTGTACAACAACTTTTGGGGTCCAGTTTCTCCTGTTACCCTTCATAAAATAAAACAAATTGGAGCTGAAATACATTTTGTGTGAAAAATGGATGGCATTTTCATAATGAAATTTTCCCTTTAACCCCTTAATGACCGGAGCTTTTTTCGGTTTTACATTTTCGTTTTTCGCTCCCCTCCTTCCCAGAGCCATGACTTTTATGTTTTTCCATCAATATGGCCATGTGAGGGCTTTTTTTGTGGGACGAGTTGTACTTTTGAATGTCTCCATTGGCTTTACCATGTCATGTACTAAAAAACAGGAACAATTCCAAGGGTGGTAAAATTGCAAAAAAGTGCAATCCCACTCTTGTTTTTTGTTTGGCTTTTTTGCTAGGTTTACTAAATGCTAAAACTGACATGTCATTCTGATTCTCCAGGTCATTACAAGTTCAAAGACATGAAACATGTCTAGGTTCTTTTTTATCTAAAGGCCCCGTCACACATAGCGAGATCGCTAGCGAGATCGCTGCTGAGTCACAAGTTTTGTGACGCAACAGCGACCTCAGTAGCGATCTCGCTATGTGTGACACGTACCAGCGACCAGGCCCCTGCTGCGAGATCGCTGGTCGTGTTGGAATGGCCTGGACCTTTTTTTGGTCGTTGAGGTCCCGCTGACATCGCTGAATCGGTGTGTGTGACACCGATCCAGCGATGTCTTCACTGGTAACCAGGGTAAACATCGGGTTACTAAGCGCATGGCCGCGCTTAGTAACCCGATATTTACCCTGGTTACCAGCGTAAATGTAAAAAAAAACAAACAGTACATACTCACCATCTGATGTCCGTCAGGTCCCTTGCCGTCGGCTTCCTGCTCTGACTGAGTGCCGCCGTACAGTGAGAGCACAGCACAGCAGTGACGTCACCGCTGCGCTCTGCTCTCACTGTACGGCGGCACTCAGTCAGAGCAGGAAGCAGACGGCAAGGGACCTGACGGACATCAGATGGTGAGTATGTACTGTTTGTTTTTTTTGGTAACCAGGGTAAACATCGGGTTACTAAGCGCGGCCCTGCGCTTAGTAACCCGATGTTTACCCTGGTTACCCGGGTGCTGCAGGGGGACTTCGGCATCGTTGAAGACAGTTTCAACGATGCCGAAGTCGTTCCCCTGATCGTTGGTCGCTGGAGAGAGCTGTCTGTGTGACAGCTCCCCAGCGACCACACAGCGACTTACCAACGATCACGGCCAGGTCGTATCGCTGGTCGTGATCGTTGGTAAATCGCTATGTGTGACGGGGCCTTAAGTGGTGAAAAAATTCCAAACTTTGATTAAAAAAATGCGCAATTTTCCGATACCCGTAGGGTCTCCATTTTTCGTGATCTCGGGTTGGTTGAGAGCTTATTTTTTGCATGCCAAGCTGATGTTTTCAATCATATTGGTGCAGATAAGTTCTTCTGATCGCCCACTATTGCATTTTAATGCAATGTCGTGGCAACCAAAAGAACATAATTCTGGCATCTTTAAATTTTTTATCGCTATGCCGTTTAGCGATCTGGTTAATCCTTTTTTCTGTTGATAGATTGGGCAGTTCTGAATGTGGCAATACTAAATATGTGTAGGTTTGAATTTTTTATTGTTTTATTTTTAATGGGCTGAAAGGGGGGTGATTTAAACTTTTATATTTTTTTTCATATGACGCTGTCAGAGTTTGACAGCGGCATTTACCTAGTTAATAGGCGCGGGCGGATCACGATTCCACCTGTGCCTATTGCGGGCACATGTGCCGGCTTTGATGCGGGCTCAATGCCGGAGCCCACATCAGAACGGAGGTTCTGACATCGGACGTACTATTCCGTCCGATAGCAGAAAGGGGTTAAAAGGGTATTCCACTACTTTTACATTGATGGCCTATCCTTAGGACAGGTCATCAATGTTTGATTGGCTGTGATTCGACACCTGGCACTCCCACCGATCAGCTGTCCTCAGTGTCAGTGGTGGAAGCTGCCGGCCAGAAGTACTCACTTGCCGAGCTGCTCCATCTATTTGTAGTGGCTGCCACAGGATACTGCACATGTGCCTCCTTTTGATCTGAATAGGTAGAGTCCTTCAGAAGCCACTACAAGTAGACTGAGCAGCTCAGCAAGTGAGTACTTCTGGACAGTGGCTGCCGATACTGATAACAGCTAATCGGTGGGATGACCGATGATCAGACATTTAAATGACTGCCAGTTGGCTTCTATGTGGTTAATCAGAGGATGTTTAACACCAAGGTTTGGTTAGTCTAAATGTATCTTTTTAACAAATATTATCATAAGGATTTTATGGTTTTCAACTAGCTGTACATACAATAATATAACTAAATTTATAACTCAGGAAGGCAGATAATTGGCATGTTTTCCCTTGGAGTTTTGCCTTTAAGACTTCTAACACCAGCCACATTTCCATAAAAATGAAAACCTACACAGTCGTGACACATTGATCTAGCAACTTAGAAACATGCAGCACACTAACATATTGTATAGATGTCTATTATAGTACTGTATATACCCTGGACATATAAGAATGACCGAAGCTCCAAGAAACATAATTCTCCATTTCTGTTTGTGGAACTCTATCTGTTTTAATAAATTAATAATGACATGTCAAAATTTCTAAAACTTTTAAAATGTATTTATATATTACATAATACATAAAATAACAGTAACAGATGGGTATGCATGGTCTATGTAGATCTCTACTCCTAAACATATATGAAAAGTATCTTAAGTTCTCTTAATATCTGTGTTCTCCCCGTGACCATGATACATTGCAGTGCCAGACCCACAATATGCCAGTCACCAAATTATCGGGTCTATCCAGTTTCCATCATGGAAACTTTAATAATAATCTGCAGGTATTTTATCAGCTCTACTCCACTTTCAATGCAGATGTGAACTGAGCTTAAATACAAATAGAAAACAAATGCACATTTGTAGAATTTCTTTGCTCCCTCTGGTTCATTGGAAACTCCCTTCTCATTAACTTAATGACTCTGTAATAAGCTGCGGAAAGAAATCATTTTTTCCTGGTTTCTGAACTTTGTGGCCACCCATTCATTAGATGAAAGAGCTGAGATCTGCGGCAGCCAAGTGTATTTACATTCATCCCTCATAAGAAAATGTAGAAATAGTGACATCTAAATCACAGTCAACTAGAAAGATCTTTGTAATTTCTGATAACAGGAGGAAGCCCTGAATCATCTGAAGTTATCTTTGCTAAGTCATTTACATCCTTTTTTCTTAACACTAAAAAATCTTATGAGATATCATTAGACTGTTACAACATATAATGGAAAAATCAATGCTGTAAGAAAATTTAATTTTACTGAAAGCCTTTAGGCAAAATGTGATTCAAAAAATACATTTTATCTTCCCCTGTGGTTCAGAGAAATACGAATGAATGGAAACTGGGTTAGCTGTCAATGCTCAACACATTTTAAGTCAAGGTAGACAGGCCTTGAACCGAACTATCGACTAATGTGTTCTCTCCTTAATTACTTAATAATATGAAAACAAGCACCTTAATCTGATTAGAAGAAAGGCCCGTAGTCTCTTATACCCTTTTTGAAGTAAGGTTGTGGTCAGAATCAATGCATGAAGTCTTCATCTTTCCCGGAAGACAATTTAGCAAAGGGAAAACTGATTCATCTGTTAAGGCATACAGGAACGACATCTGAACCCCCAGAGAGAACTAAAGAAAGGAGCTAAAATGGAACAAGGTGATTGTGATATAATCAAAAAGAAGATGATCAAAGTTACTGGTTTGTAAGGATATGACATATATAGTGTGTTTGGTGCATTTTGCAATCACTGTAAGTGGTCACTGTCATTTGCTGGTTGACAGATAAGGCAGGCACAGACTGACAAACCTGCTGTTAGAAATGTAATATTTCTGAACTGCTGCCAATATCTTTTATCCTATAAAGAGAATCAAAGTATGTCATAAAATACATTGAAACTTCTTTTTGTTAATATGTATACTTCTCCTAAATTGCTAATTAGAGATTGCCCACTTTCTATTTAAAATGGATACTCAGCGGAGAGTGCTGGGGATTATGATACACTTCTTCATCTTTTATAACTGGAGAAAAAGCACATGCAAGTGATCCAGACTTCTTTTGTCTACTGAGGGATTTTACGGGAGATAATAGTAATGTATTTGCCAGTAATTTAAGCCCATAAGAGCCGTTCTATTACAATATAAGGATTTGTGTATCTTCTAACAGTTTGTGTAGTCCATTATCTTTTGCAAATGTTTGAAATTTCCACAGAAATTTTAAAATCTAAAATACTATAATTCATCTCTAAAACAATCTGCATTTGATATTCAATATACTGTATAAGGTACCTTTTCTGCAATACATATACCAGAGTGTTCGGAGATTAGATACATCAAAGCTGAATCATATGAACACTGTCCTATAATTTTCCGGCATACTAGATTTTATTTTGTCTATGGGGTGAAGAATCCATTCAAAGTACTTAAAAAAAAATCTATGTAAATAAAGCTGAGTGTATATGTGTGTATGTATCAAGACATGCCCACTTCATATACCCCCGCCAGCAGACCGTATCACACAGGATAGGATTACATACACAGCTCAGCACACTATCACATGGGATAGGATTAGATACAAGACTCAGCTGACAGTATCACACAGGATAGGATTAGATACAAGGCTCAGCAGACTATCACCCAGGATAGAATTAGATACACAGCTCAGCAGACAGTATCACACAGGATAGGATTAGATACATGGCTCAGCACATTATCACACAAGATAGGATTAGATACACAGTTCAGCAGACAGTATCACACAGGATAGGATTAGATACACAGCTCAGCAGACAGTAACACACAGAATAGAATTAGATACACAGCTCAGCAGACAGTATCACATAGGATAGGATTAGATAAACATCTCAGCAGACAGTATAACACTGGATAGGATTAGATACATTGCTCAGCAGACTGTATCACATAGGATAGGATTAGATACATGCTCAGCAGGCGGTATCACACAGGATAGGATTAGATACACAGCTCAGCAGACTATCACACAGGATAGGATTAGATACACAGCTCAGCAGCCAGTATCGCACAGGATAGGATTAGATACACAGCTCAGCAGATTATCACACAGGATAGGATTAGATACACAGCTCAGCAGACTATCACACAGGGTAGGATTAGATACACAGCTCAGCAGCCAGTATCGCACAGAATAGGATTAGATACACAGCTCAGCAGACAGTATCAGACAGGATAGGATTAGATGCACATCTCAGCAGACAGTATCACACAGGATAGGATTAGATACACAGCTCAGCAGACAGTAACACACCGGATAGGATTAGATACACAGCTCATCAGACTGTATTACACAGGATAAGAATAGATACACAGCTCAGAATACAGTATCACATAGGATAGGATTAGAAACATGGCTCAGCAGACAGTATTACACATGATAGGATTAGATACACGGCTCAGCAGACAATGTCACACAGGATATCATTAGATACAGTGCCCAGCAGACAATATCACACAGGATAGGATTAGATACACGGCTCAGCAGACAGTACCACATAGGATAGGATTAGTTACACAGCTCAGCAGACAGTATTACATAGGATAAAATTAGAGACATGGCTCAGCAGACAGTATCACGCAAGATAGGATTAGATACACAGCTCAGCAGTCAGTATCACATGGGATAGGGTTAGATACACAGCTCAGCAGACAGTATCACACAAGATAGGATTAGATACACAGCTTAGCAGACAGTAATACACAGGATGGGATTACATACATAGCTCAGCAGACAGTATCAGACATGATAGGATTAGATACACAGCTCAGCAAAAAGTATCATACAAGATGCAATCAGATACACAGCTTAGCAGACAGCAACACACAGGATAGGATTAGATACAGAGCTCAGCAGACAGTATCAGCCAGGATAGGATTACATACACAGCTCAGCAAAGAGTATCACACAATATAGGATCAGATACACAGCTTAGCAGACAGTAATGGTACTGTCACACTCTGCAACTTTCCAACGATCATGACCAGCGATACGACCTGGCCGTGATCGTTGGAAAGTCGTTGTGTGGTTGCTGGGGAGCTGTCACACAGACCGCTCGCTCTCCAGCGACCAACGATGCCGAAGGCCCCGGGTAACCAGGGAAAACATCGGGTTACTAAGCGCATGGCCGCGCTTAGTAACCCGATGTTTACCCTGGTTACCATCGTAAAAGTAAAAAAAAAACAAACAGTACATACTCACATTCCGGTGTCCGTCGGGTCCCTCGCAGTCTGCTTCCCGCTCTGACTGAGTGCCGCCATAAAGTGAAAGCAGATCACAGCAGTGACGTCACCGTTGTGCTCTGCTTACTTTACGTCCGGCAGTCAGTCAGAGCGGGAAGCAGACTGCGAGGGGCCCTGACGGACACCGGAATGTGAGTATGTACTGTTTGTTTTTTTTTACTTTTATGATGGTAACCAGGGTAAACATTGGGTTACTAAGCGTGGCCCTGCGTTGACATGACCGTGACGTCACGAAGGTCCTTCTCGCACAGCATCTTTGGAACCGGACCGCCGCGTGCAGCGCCGAGGAGATCGGGACGTCAGAGGGTGAGTATATAACCAATTTTTATTATTTTTAACATTACTATTGATGCTGCATATTGCTGCATATGCAGCATCAATAGTATAGGAGTAAACCCGCAGCGGAAACCGCAAAACAAACCGCGATAAATCTGCATGGATAACTGCAGCGGTTTTGCCCTGCAGATTTATCATTTCCACTGCGGGAGAACCCGCAGAGGACGCCGCAAAGTGTGCACATAGCCTAATAATCAGGAGGATTTGGCACCAAAAGGAAGATAGGAGAACAGACCCGAATGGCATGGAGGCCGGAGTGATCTGCCTCAGTGGGAAGTCTTTGCCATGGGAGTGCTGGATATCATGTTTGAGGAGACCTGGAAGCCGGACTTCATTAGTCAGGAGTCGAACCCCAGTCCTCTTCACTCCGGCCTAGCAGAATCTCACTGATGGTCAGGCCCAAGGATTTGAGAGGAACAGTGAAATGTCGAGAAAGAAACAGCACTATTACTTCCTGCCTGGTCATACGATACCGAGGTTGGCCGGGGATAGTGAGACAGGTTGGGATGGGGCCGTTTGGGGTGTGGGAGGCTTACTGTGCACTAATAAACTACATCAGAGAGAGACTTGCAGCCTAGCGGGAAAACCTGGTGACCCCCACTAGGTCCCGAATTCTGGAGACAGTGAGAGCACCTGCGTGGTAACTCCCATGAACAATTGTATCACTTTGATGCAGAGAACTGCTATATTGCGTAGGAAAGAATGTCCGTTGCTAATTGTCTTATAATAGTGTCTGTTTTTATGTTTGATTCATCCTGTTACTGACTGTTCAGTATTGCTGTAAATTTTTTTGTATTTAAGCAAAGGTAAATTGTTCACGGACTGTTCTCGCCTTACGTTTTCTGTGTGTTGCATTCGGTCACCTGCTTTACATTTTCACATCAGAATTATAGTCTTCACATATGTATGACTTGTAACCATAATGTTTCATTATGTTTTTTAAGGTGTCTTTAAAAAATATCTGTCCATGATTTTTTTGATAAGCCACCCAACAAAAATAAAAAGTAAAGTTGGCAACTCTTATCAAGAGGGTCCGCCATAGCCAGTATAATAGCAGAAAATGCAGCAGCCATTTTTAAGTCATTTTAGAATAGAGAGAAGATGTCAGAGCTCACAGCTCAGCAATGTAGACAGGAAGAAAACTCTAAAAAATTGGACAAATAATCCAGATAGTTATGTGTTCTTTAACTGAAGGACATAGGCAGATGAGAGTATTAGTCTGTGAATAATACAGAGATTCAATAGGGGGAAAGACAACAGAGGTGCTAGCAGCAGCAGTGCCAAACTCAGAGTGATTGATCAGTGATGTGGTGTAGCTGGCATCTGTCGTACCGCATTTGAATTACAATTATACATTTTTTTATATTCCTGATGCAGTGAAATGCAGTATCAAGACAGTATAAAAGTTTTAGCAGAAAAAAATCTGAAATAAATGTCAGAAGGTGTACTTTCTTGTTACAGAGGACTCTGTTGAGTTTTTTAAATTTCCCCTGCAACCATTTTTATTAATATATATATAGATATATATAGATAGATAGATATATATGGGGGCATCTGAGAAAATAAAGAACCTCATCTACAACTACCACAAAAACTTCAAGCTGTCATTGATGTTAGAGGGTCAATGCACGGTATTACAAAATGGGGTATGTAAACTTTTCATCAGGGTCATTTGGATGCTTTGGGTTGTTATGATTTAAAAAGAGAAAACACAGTAGTTTGACAATAAATAGCTTCACCCAACCACTAACCAAGAGTGGAGAGAAAATTTTGGTGTTATCATTCATATTTTCTGAAAAAAGGACAAGAAAACAAAAATTCTGCTGGGGTAGTAAACTCTTGAGCACAACTGTATATACAGTGGGGAAAATAAGTATTTGATACACTGCCAATTTTGTAAGTTTTAACACATGCAAAGAATGTAGAGGTTTGTAATTTTTAGCATAGGTACACTCACTTCAACTCTGAGAGACAGAATCTTAAAAAAATCTAGAACATCAGATTGCATGATTTTTACATAGTTTGCATTTTATTGCATGAAATAATTATTATAATACAATAGAAAAACAGAACTTAATTTTTGGTACAGAAGCTTTTGTTTGCAATTACAGAGGTCAGATGTTTTTTGTAATTCTTGACCAAGTTTGCACACACTGCAGCAGGGGTTTTGACCCATTCCTCAATGCAGATCTCCTCTCAGATATTTCAGATTTCAGGACTGTCGCTGGACAACATTGAATTTCATCTCCATCCAAAGATTTGGCTATTGAGGTCTGGAGCCTGGCTAGGCCACTCCAGGACCTTGAAATGCATCTTACGGAGCCTCTCCTTAATTGCTGTGTGTTTCTGGTAGTTGTCGTGCTGGAAAACCCAGCCATGACCCATCTTTAAGGCTCTTATTAATGGAAGGAGATTGTTGGCCAAAATCTCAAGATACATGACCCCATCCATCCTCCCTTCAATATGGTTCAGTCACCTTGTCCCCTTTGCAGAAAAGCACCCACAAAGTAATATGTTTCCCCACCATGCTTTACGTTTGGGATGGTATTCTTGGTGTTGTAATCATCCTTCTTCTTCCTCCAAACACGGTGAGTGGACTTGATACCAAAGAGTTCTATTTTGGTCTCATCCAACCTCATGACCTTCTCCCATGCCTCCTGTAAATCATCCAGATGGTCATTGGCAAACTAAAAATGGGCCTGGACATGTGCTGGCATGAACATTGACATTACGTGCCCTGTAGGATTTTATTTGTTAACGGCATAGTGTGTTACTAATGGTAATGTTTGAGAATATCTTCACACCTCTCTTCAGGTCATTGACTGTGTACTTCTGGGCTGATTCCTAACCTTTCTCAGAATCATCCATACCCCATGACGCAAAATCTTACATGGAGCCAAATACATAGGAAGATTAACAGTAATCTTGTGTTTCTTTTTTTTTCTAAAAATTGTGCCAACAGTTGTTGCCTTCTCACCAAGCTGCTTGCCTATTAACCTATAGCCCATCCCAGCCTTGTGCAAGTCTACAATTGTGTCCCTGGTGTCCTTAGACAGGTCATTCACCTTGGCCATGGTGGAGAGGTTGGAGTGCGATTGATTGAGTGTGAGGACAGGTGTCTTTTATACAGGTAACAAGTTCAAACAGGTGCAGTTAATACAGGTAATGAATGCAGAGTAGGAGGGCTTCTTAAAGAAAAACTATCAGGTCTGTGAGACCAAGAAATCTTGCTGGTTGATAGGTGATCAGATACTTATTTCATGCAATAAAATGCAATTAAATTAATTTAAAATCATACAATATGGTTTTGTGGTTTTTATTTTTAGATTCTGTCTCTCACAGTTGAAGTGTATTTATGATAAAAATTACAGCCCTCTCCATTCTTTATATTTGGGAAGACTTGAAAAACAAGCAGTGTATCAAATACTTATTTCCCCCACTTTATATCTCAGGGGGGCTTTATACAAAAGAGAATTCCTCAAAGAAGTACTCATTTTTCCTATTTTAACTTTAACCTGCAATATTTAGTGTAGATTAGTGTCAGTGTGTTAATAAACGTACCATTTTCTGTCTTTTCCGGTATTCAATACCATTTTAATCCTCTTCCCGGCATCCGCTTCCCTGCACTCCTCCTGCATCGTGTCAGCGCCGAACATCTCCGGCATCTCCCACAAAGCAGAGCAGTGACGTCACCGCTCTGCTTTACGGCCAGCACATACACAGGATGCAGGAGGAGTGCAGGGAAGCGGACGCCGAGCACCGGAATGTGAGTATGTGTTTTTTTTTTTTACTTTTACAACGGTAACCAGGGTAAACATCGGGTTACTAAGCGCGGCCCTGCGCTTAGTAACCCGATGTTTACCCTGGTTACCAGTGAAGACATCGCTGGATCGGTGTCACACACACCGATTCAGCGATGTTAGTGGGAGATCCAGCGACGAAATAAAGTTCTTTCAGCAACGACCAGCGATCTCACAGCGGGATCCTGATCGCTGCTGCGTGTCAAACACAATGATATCGCTAGCCAGGACGCTGCAACGTCACGGATCGCTAGCGATATCGTTTAGTGTGAAGGTACCTTTATGGAATATATGACAAATCACTAATCTCAATCACAGCAGGATTCTGTTACTTCTTATGGCCACACCATCACTTTGAGTAATTCTTCTGCAAAACAAAATCGGCCTGCTCACAAATGACTAATGGGAATTATTTTTGGATATTTAAAACAAAAAAAATTAAATGTCAGTGCACGTGTATGTTATTAAAGGGGCTGTTGATTGCTACTTGATAATCATCCAGTTCTTTAGTGAAGTCACTTTGAAAAGACTAAAGGTACCGTCACACTAAACGATATCGCTAGCGATCCGTGACGTTGCAGCGTCCTCGCTAGCGATATCGTTTAGTTTGATACGCAGCAGCGATCAGGATCCTGCTGTGATGTCGCTGGTCGCTGAATAAAGTCCAGAACTTTATTTGGTCGTCCGATCGCCGTGTATCGTTGTGTTTGACACCAAAAGCAACGATACCAGCGATGTTTTACACTGGTAACCAGGGTAAACATCGGGTTACTAAGCGCAGGGCCGCGCTTAGTAACCCGATGTTTACCCTGGTTACCAGCGTAAAAGTAAAAAAAACAAACAGTACATACTCACCTGCGTGTCCCCCAGCGTCTGCTTCCTGCTCTGACTGAGATCCGGCCCTAAAGTGAAAGTGAAAGTGTGCTGTTAGGGCCGGAGCTCAGTCAGTGTCAGGAAGCAGACGCTGGGAGACGCGCAGGTGAGCATGTACTGTTTGTTTTTTTTACTTTTACGCTGGTAACCAGGGTAAACATCGGGTTACTAAGCGCGGCCCTGCGCTTAGCAACCCGATGTTTACCCTGGTTACCCGGGGACCTCGGCATCGTTGGTCGCTGGAGAGCGGTCTGTGTGACAGCTCTCCAGCGATCAAACAGCGACGCTGCAGCGATCAGCATCGTTGTCGCTATCGCTGCAGCGTCGCTTAATGTGACGGTACCTTAAGGCTGTGTTTACCTTAAAGAGATTGAAAAAGATTGCATACAGTCCTAGGAGACCTCAGAGTGCTAGCCCCATCTTTTCAGGGTAATTGGAGTTCCTGCTGTTTGAATCTTTTTGGGGAAAAAATTAGCCAAATCTATTGAATTTGACTTTAAAAACATTCAATCATCTCTAATGTCTTCATATGAGATCAGAAGCACATAGAGGTTTGGTAGAATTTATGATCAAAATTGGTAAATATGGCACTCCTGTTTAAGGTGCTCAAGTAGGATCCTATCCCATGTAAATATTGTCGAGGACTTGTTAATCAGGTAAATGTTGTAAGGAGATAATTTTATTGTGTGCAGGGAATCCAAAAATAAATAAAGGCCCCGTCTCACATAGCGATTTACCAACGATCACGACCAGCGATACGACCTGGCCGCGATCGTTGGTAAGTCGCTGTGTGGTCGCTGGGGAGCTGTCACACAGACAGCTCTCTCCAGCGACCAACGATCAGGGGAACGACTTCGGCATCGTTGAAACTGTCTTCAACGATGCCGAAGTCCCCCTGCAGCACCCGGGTAACCAGGGTGCGCAGGGCCGCGCTTAGTAACCCGATGTTTACCCTGGTTACCAAAAAAAACAAACAGTACATACTCGCCTTTCGGTGTCCCTTGCCGTCTGCTTCCTGCTCTGACTGATCCGCCGTACAGTGAGAGCAGAGCGCAGCGGTGATGTCACTGCTGTGATCTGCTCTCACTTTCCGGCCGGCAGTCAGTCAGAGCAGGAAGCAGACGCCGGGGGACCTGACGGACATCAGATGGTGAGTATGTACTGTTTGTTTTTTTTTACATTTACGCTGGTAACCAGGGTGTAAACATCGGGTTACTAAGCGCGGCCCTGCGCTTAGTATCCCGATGTTTACCCTGGTTACCAGTGAAGACATCGCTGGATCGGTGTCACACACACCGATTCAGCGATGTCAGCGGGACCTCAACGACCAAAAAAAGGTCCAGGCCATTCCGACACGACCAGCGATCTCGCAGCAGGGGCCTGGTCGCTGGTACGTGTCACACATAGCGAGATCGCTACTGAGGTCGCTGTTGCGTCACAAAACTAGTGACTCAGCAGCGATCTCGCTAGCGATCTCGCTATGTGAGACGGGGCCTTAAGACTTATCGGTCCTATAATGACCTTCATCAGTCAAGCAGACTTCAATGTGCATTGAGTTACAGGCAGTAATGCATGCTCAGGATCAGCAGCAGCACATGTTGCAGCAGTGTGTGGCCTAAATTTGCTGTTGATCCTAAGTGCTCATTATTGCCTCTAACCCCATGCACACTGCAATCTGTCTGACTGATGGAGGTCATTGTATGGCCGAAACGTCTTTTTTATTTTTGGATTGCCTACACACAATAAAATTAACTTCTAACAACATTTACTGCCAAGTTTTCTGAAAGATTTACATGGGTAAAACTTATGTACCTCTATCACAGCTTTGCCTTTTATCTATTCTAAGCAAAGCCTTAAAAATACCAAGTGCTTGAGCTCATAAGTAAACCTGCATTGGTATAGCGACAGCACCAGCATTTTACAAATACACTTCAAATTAATATTATGTGTGTTTGTCAAAGTATGCGTCATGGTTTAGCGCTTTCTTTTATTTTTCATGATTTTCCATGGAAACCTGTTGGAAAGAAGCATAAAAAATGTAATCCAAGGCTTGTCTCTTTTTTCATTATTACATTTTTGTCTTTGTATTCGTATACTCTTATTACAATTGTTGGAAAATGAATGTCACCTCAAAGTCTTGTAAATGTTTAACATTATGAAGGCAAGCTACACATAGACTAACTTTTTAAAGATATACTCACAGATAAAAAGTCTATAGCAGTGGTTCCAAAACATTGGTTTCCAATGTAGAAGCATATTATAAGGATTGGCCTGGTCTCATTCTATTTCAAAAAGTACGCAAACATTGCACCATTTGGAAAGTAGAAACAAAACAATGTATCAGGGTGTGAGTTATCAGGATGTTGTTTTCACTGGGTGGAAAGCACCCCCTCTCTTCCATCTACTTCATAGATTGTAAACTAGCAAGCAGGGCCCTCACTCTTCTTGTTATTTGTTGAATTATGTTTTACTCTATAATGTCTTTCTTGTCTTTACAAGTCCCCTCATAAATGTAAAGTGCTCTGGAATGTGATGGCGCTATAGAATAAAAGACAATTATTATTATTAATTATTATTACTTACTTTACAGTAAATTACAGCTGTTCTATATCCATTTGTGCTACAGCCAGTGTCAAAAGTGTGCCGCACCCTGCTGAGACCTGTGGTACACCTGAGATCATAAGATCACAGACATTAGGTGATCACAGCTCCTGCTTGGTGTCTACCCAACTATTTACATTAGTGATGCAGGTTTACTGTTTCTTTTGGTACAAAAGGGGTTAAGAGATCTTGGTTTTGGTTTGCTGAAATTCCATTTGGTTTTGGTCTCACCTGCAGTTTATTGGTACACTCCCCCTTCACTACTTAAACTCACTTCTGGCTTGGCTTCCATGTCAGCAATAGGTTTATCTATCCTGAGCCTTACTTACCTGGAGTAGCTGTGGTGTCCCTGGAGAAGCTGTAGAGTTCTTGGAGAAGTTGTATGTGTTCCTTATGATTCCTGTGGATTTCCATTTGTTTGTGTGCTTCACCTGTCTGTCTCTTTCCAGGTTCTGTGTTATTGTAGTAAGATGAGTGTCTTGCTGCCCAGCTCACTAGCTAGAGTTAGGACCCAAGGTCTGCCAGGGCTTAGGCGCGTGATGGCGCATGGAGGAAGGGCAATAGGGAGCACAGGTGTCAGCATAAGGTGAGTGTTGAGGGGTTAGCATGTTCTCCCTCTCAATTTCATCAGTGTTTCCCTTTACCATCTCCCTGAACTGGTGCTGCAGCCAGCTAATAATCAATGTAAGTGTAAATTAAGGAAGTAAAGTGAGGCAGAAGACTATGATTTGGTTGCATTCTTTGATTGTTCCAAGTTGTGAAAAATACAATATTTTTAAGTGTAGTTTGGAATAATAGGAGAGAAGACCTTTTCCCACACAATTCTGTCCTTATCTAGGATATGCATTAGGGTACTGTCACACTCTGCAACTTTCCAACGATCACGACCAGCGATACGACCTGGCCGTGATCGTTGGAAAGTCGTTGTGTGGTCGCTGGGGAGCTGTCACACAGACCGCTCTCCAGCGACCAATGATGCCGAGGTCCCGGGTAACCAGGGTAAACATCGGGTTACTAAGCGCAGGGCCGCGCTTAGTAACCCAATCTTTACCGTGGTTACCAGCGTAAAAGTAAAAAAAAACAAACCGTACATACTCACATTCCGGTGTCCTTCAGGTCCCTTGCCATCTGCTTCCCGCACTGACTAAGTGCCGCCGTAAAGTGAAAGCAGATCACAGCGGTGACGTCGCCGCTGTGATCTGCTCTCACTTTCCAGCCGGCAGTCAGTCAGAGCGGGAAGCAGACGGCAAGGGAACTGAAGGACACCGGAATGTGAGTATGTACGGTTTGTTTTTTTTACTTTTACGCTGGTAACCACGGTAAACATCGGGTTACTAAGCACGGCCCTGCGCTTAGTAACCCGATGTTTACCCTGGTTACAAGCGAACACATTGCTGGATCGCTGTCACACACAACGATCCAGCGATGACAGCGGGAGATCCAGCGACAAAATAAAGTTTCAAACGATCTGCTACGACGTACGATTCTCAGCAGAGTCCCTGATCGCAGTAGCGTGTCAGACACTGCGATATCGTATGGATATCGCTGGAACGTCACGGATCGTACCGTCGTAGCGACCAAAGTGCCACTGTGTGACAGTACCCTTAGCATTTAAAGATGTTCAAGTGAAGTAGCTAGTGATTAGGTAGTTGGATGTAACACTCATGTGGCAACCTCATTGGATGTTGATCTAGTAGATTGTTGAGATACACATAGCTGAGTAGAGACAATGGCACTATTAAAGAAGATGAGGATCAATTTTATTCACTTCCCTGGGCTTATTCATAAAGAGTTGTCCAGTATTGGACAACTACTTTAAAGTTCTCCCCTGACATCATCCACAAAAATGTTATTTTATCATTTAGAATTCTTCCACTGATATAACCCCTGGGACATGATTTAATAATGATCATTGTTATATCAACTGTTCAAAAAATAATGCCATGATGTTAACATGGAATTTTTCATCATGACATTTTAGAAAATGGAATATACCATATCTATTTTTTTCTTTGCAAAATCCAGTATAAGTTTACATTTATTACATGAAGCACTTAACCTTTGTGACACACTAAAAACCAATTGATTAATTTTCTATGTGTTTGCTTTGATAGCTGGCATACTGTTGAATTAACTGAAACCTCCTATTATGTTTTTAGGTTTGAACTATGTTGTGAATTGTCTGCTTTCAAAGTCCTTTTGTGAAAATCAACCCTGTTGTTTTAAATATATATGAAGTAAAAGGAGAGCATAGTGCTATGAAAGGCATGTGAAACATATTACGGAAAATTTATACTTTAGTAACCTTGTAGGGATCTCCTTTTGTATTAAGCGCATCAATATTAATGTATTATTTTCATTTACTAGTGACCTTCTGAGTTTCACTATTGCAAATGAGGAGCAAGAATAGATTAAATGTATAAGCTCATAAACAAAAAAACAACATCTTTTCTTCCAATAGATGTGTTAAATTGCTCTGTAATAGTTTGCAGGGTTGTTTCGCTTTCTATTAATAAGACGGGTTAGAAGCTAAGGTCAACTAATAAAATGATAACACACTGACTTGTTAGTGGAGAAAGCTATTTGAGCTTCTACACATTAAAAATTTAAATATAGGAAATCAAAGCGTCATTTACATGTAAAATACAGACACTGCTTCATTCCAGACGTTTTACACTCTATGATGTGATTTTCTTAACAGCAGGAACATTTTCTTATAGAGAAAAACACAAGTCAAAATAACTTCTTATCCACTCAAGGTAAGTAAAAGGCAACTACTGTGGTTGTACACAGCTATAGATTAGCAGTATTGCCCATATGTTTAATAATCAAATCCTTAAATTGATCTTGCAGCTTCTAAAAGTGCTAGTTACTTGTAGATGTAGTTGTAATCTCCAGGTAAATAGTGTTTAAATCATGTCTTCCTGTAGCTGCTGGCTTGGTGCAGCAGTAGCTACAGGGAGAAAATGAAGTAAAATTCTTCCTGTAGCCGCTTAGGGTACCGTCACACAGTGCAATTTTGATCGCTACAACGGCACGATTCGTGACGTTCCAGCGATGCATTTACGATATCGCTGTGTCTGACACGCTACTGCGATCCGGATCCCCGCTGAGAATCGTACGTCGTAGCAGATCGTTTGAAACTTTCTTTCGTCGTCTAGTGTCCCGCTGTGGCGGCATGATTGCATCGTGTGACACAGGTTGTATACGATGTGCGCACAGTAACCAACGGCTTCTACATCGCAAATGCGTCATGAAATTATCGCTCCAGCGCCGTGTATTGCAACGTGTGACCGCAGTATACGACGCTGGAGCGATACTTATACGACGCTGCAACGTCACGAATCGTGCCGTCGTAGCGATGAAAATGGCACTGTGTGACGGTACCCTTACTTTGAGTCATTGAAGTAGTGCAGAGGGCAGTAACAGTCAACACTCACTACACACACGCTGCACACACATTTTGCAGAGCAAACTGTCAATCAATGTGCTGGGGAGTGCTTACAGTGCACTAACTGTATAATGAGTGATGACTATAACAGCTCCCTGAAGAGGAATGAACTTCAGCATCACAAAAGAAAATAAGACTGTAGGTCTTGCTGTAGTGATAGTTTATTTTGATTCGGCAAGGAGTCAAAAACAGATATGGTCCAACATTTCAACAGGGAGCTGTCTTTGTCAAAGAACTTATTACCTTTCTTTGGTCTCTGTAACATTGCAGTTTGCAGATGCCAAATGGAGTGTCTCCATCTGCCTCATGGTGGGTGGTTCTGTTGGGAGTTTCATCTAAAACATATTTTTGTGAGATTTGCATGGAAACTCCAAGGTAAGAGCTCAGCGTAGAACACAATAATGTGATACCAGACTTATTCTGGAAGGGATTGAAAAATATAATGTACCTAAAAATGTTACCACAAAAAATACTAATTTATCTCACAAGAAAAAACATCCCCCACTCAGGTCCATCATCTGGCCCTGGAATTATAGGTGATTCCCATGTTACTGGTAGAACAAAAACTCTGGGAAAGCGACATGGCTCCCAACCCCTCAAATAAAATCCAGTGAATTATGTGCTCCCAAACCCAAATACCCCCTCCTAAGCCCCACTGTGCCTAATCCACGGTAAGCAGCCACATGTTTGGCATTATTGTAATGGAGAGAAGGCACTTAATTTACAGGTGAGTATCACCAGAAGCACAAGCTGGGCTCAATGTATGGGGGCACTACAATATATGGGGCCTCTACACTGTATGGGGACACAATATATAGGCACTAAACTGGCAGATTTGCAATTCTCCAGAAAAAAAGCCTGCCTTGGATGATAGAAAATAGTCACTGCAGCCATAGATGAGTAGCAGTTTGTAGGGTAACTTTTTGGGTTTTTCTGCTGTCCTGACACCTTATCGCCTTTGCAAATGTCACCTGTAAGCTATTCTAACAAAATCTGTGCGACAAAAGCCAAATAGTGCTCCTTTTGTCTCAGCCCTGACATGTGGCCTAAGGGTACCGTCACACAGTGCCATTTTCATCGCTACGACGGCACGATCCGTGATGTTGCAGCGTCGTATGATTATCGCTCCAGCGTCGTAGACTGCGGTCACACGTTGCAATACACGGCGCTGGTGCGATAATTTCATGACGTATTTGCGATGTAGAAGCCGTTGGTTACTGTGCGCACATCGTATACAACCTGTGTCACACGATGCAATCATGCCGCCACAGCGGGACACTAGACGACGAAAGAAAGTTTCAAACGATCTGCTACGACGTACGATTCTCAGCGGGGTTCCGGATCGCAGTAGCGTGTCAGACACTACGATATTGTAACGATATCGCTAGAACGTCACGAATCGTGCCGTCGTAGCGATGAAAATGGCACTGTGTGACGGTACCCTAAGGCTACGTTCACACATTCAGTATTTGGTCAGTATTTCACATAGTATTTGTAAACCAAAACCAGAAGTGGAATCATCAAAGTAAAAGTATAATAGAAACACGTCACCACTTCTGTATTTATCACCCACTCCTGGTTTTGGCTTACAAATACTGAAGTAAAATTCTGACCAAATACTGAACATGTGAGCATGGCCTAACAGTAATTTTTGACAACATACAGGGCAGCACCACATTCAGGGGTAATTGCACAATAAATTGTGGGGTTTAGTTTCTTATGTTGACCCTTGTGTACCTGACAATTTTGCAGCAAATGCAAAAATTACATTTTTACCACTAAAATGTCATATTTCCACGTCTCAGTGTTATAAAATTTTGTGAGGTACCTATGGGTCAAAATACTTACTACACCCCCTAAATGATGGTCATTTCCAAAATGGGTCACTTGTGGGGAGTTTCTGCTGTTTTCACATGCCATTTTCCTTTTATCCTTTATGAAAATTGCAAATTTGGGGTGAAAGCTTCATTTCTAGAAAAAAAAAAAAAATTTTCAATATGACGACCTAATGTTATCTGTTTCGTACCTGTGGGTTCAAAATGCTCACTATACTCCTGGATAAAATCCTGGAGGGTTGTAGTTTCCAAAATGGAGTAACGTGTGTTTTTTTCACTGTTTCGGTACGTCAGGGGCTCTCTAAATGCGACATGACGGCCATTCCATCAAAGTCTGCATTATAAAATGTCACTCCTTTCTTTCTAAGCCCTGCCGTGCACACTAGTTTTCCTCCACATATTGGGCATAGATATGCTCAGAAGGAATTGCACAACAAATTTTAGGCTACATTTTTCCCTGTTAACCTTGTGAAAATAAAAAAATGGGGCTAAAATAACATTTCTATAGGTAAAATGTGATTTTTTTTATTTTCACAGCTCTATGTTAAAAACTTCTGTGAAACATCTTTGGGTTCAAAGTGCTAAAAACACATCTAGATACATTCCTTAAGGGGTCTAGTTGCCAAAAATGGGTCACTTTTGGGGTGTCTCCACTGTTTAGGCACATCAGGGGCTTTCCAAATGTGACATGGCATCTGCTTTCGATACCAGCCATTATTGCTTTCAAAAACACAAACTGTAGCCCTACCTGCTGTGCGCCCAAATAATTGTATTCCCCCAGATATTGGTTATTGGTGTACTCAGTAGAAATTGTACAACAAATTTTGGGATTCATTTTCTCCTGTTGCCCTTGTGAAATATAAAAATTGGGGCTAAAAGTACATTTTTTGTGGGTCAAATGTGATTTTTTATTTTCACAGTTCTGTGTTATAAACTTCTGTGAAGCATCTTTGGGTTCAAGGTGCTCACCAAACATCCAGATACATTCCTTAAGGGGTCTAATTTCCAAAATTGTGTCACTTGTGGGGGTTTCCACTGTTTATGCTCATCAGGGGCTCTCCACATTGATGATCAGCTTTTAACCCTTCCTAATAAAAAAAAACAAACTTCCTAATAAAAAAAAATGTTTAAAAAATGATGCAGTTGTTAAGTAGACATGTGGAAAATGTTATTTATTAACTATTTTGTGTGACATTGCCTTCTGATTTAGGGGCATAAGAATTAAAAGTTTTAAAATTGCAAAAAAGTTAAAATTTTCACTAAATTTCCAATATTTTTTCAAATAAATGCAAATCATATCAATAAATGTTACAAGTATTATGAAGTACAATATGTCTCGAGAAAACAGTCTCAGAATCAGTGGGATCCATTGAAGCGTTCCACAGTTATTACCACATAAAATGACACTTTCCAGATTTAAAAAAATTGGCCTGGTCACTAAAGGGTTGAAGGGAAGTTATCTTCAGTATCTACATCCCAGACAAATCTCAAGTATATAACGGTGGTTTAATGCTCATTAAACTCATGCCTTGCTAGCAGAAATCAATTATGCTGTTTTAGAGAAATACAAAGTAGAAATTGTATGCTAATGAAATGCAAATACAGTGGGGTGGGACAATGCACATGCAGTTCTCCCTCACTATTCCCCGCCCATTCTCTGCCTCTTATCTTTGACTGACAGATCTCAGGCAGGGGAAACAGGTCACTGAAACTGGTGTGATTGGTCAGTTTGTCACAAAAGGCAGGTGAAGCCCAAGTTTAGGGAGAGAGGAAAGAGTACTACAATGATTGATTTCTCTAAAACAGCAAAACAAATTTCTACGCGCAAGGAAAAAATTGAAGCAGCATTGAAAAAATCTTTACTTACATGCTATTAGTTTGGGGTATAAAATCCTGATGAAAGGGTCCCTTTAATCCCTACTACACATCAGCAGGAAATACAACATCTACAAAGACATAATAATTTTCTGTATGAATGACCTGCAACGCACCATTTCCCACATTTCTGTTGTCATTAAGGTTATTTACTACAATGCTCTGATGCCGGCTGATGCTAGAGAGACTAAATTTCATAACTTGTTTTTTGTGCATTGATTAAAACACAAATTTCCAAGTGTGAATGGACCCTGAGGGCTTCAGAAATTGTCAGCCAGTTAGTAGGATTAGTATGAGTGAAGTGAATTACTTCTGTGCGCCAAATAAATCATTACAATTTAGCTGCTATAGTGCAGAACTCTAGAATTCTGCATGCATTTAACATACAGCTGCTGTGTTTTGTATACCCTGATTGTGAGTATTTAAAGCTATTTTGCCATAGTAATATTAATCCTCCAACACATATGAGACTTACTTTGTGTTTTGCCAGTAGGAAGATTTCTTATTACATTGTCATATTTGCCAAATATTAGACTATTATTATAGTTTCCATACAGCCAGAAGAGGACACAGTCAAAAGAGGGCCTTTGTGCAAGAAGAGCATATGGGCACTTTGTAGTCCAATAGCACATCATAATGCACAATTCCATCTGCTGTGGAGGTAGAAGTGGGCTGCCTTAGCTCTTAAGCCCTTGTTTAGCTACACAGGTTGCACCAATGTTGTGTCTTTCCCTGCATACAGCTTTAACCTTTTCACCCCCGGAGCTTTTTTCGTTTTAGTTTTTCACCCCCATTTTTACAGAGCCATAACTTTTTTATTTTTCCGTCAATATGGCCATGTGGGGGCACATTTTTTGCCAGATGAGTTGTACTTTTGAACAATACCATTGGTTTTACCATGTCATGTAACAGAAAACGGGAAAAAAATTCCAAGTGCGATGAAATTGCAAAAAAAAGTGCAATCCCACTTTTGTTTTTTGTTTGGCTTTTTTGCTAGGTTCATTAAATGCTAAAACTGACCTGCTACTATGATTATCCAGGTCATTATGAGTTCATAGACACCAAACATGTTTAGGTTCTCTTTTATCTAAGTGGTAAAAAAAAATTCCAAAGTTTGCTAAAAAAAAAAATAAATTGTGCAATTTTCCGATAATGGTATGGTCTCCATTTTTTGTCATCTGGGGTCGGGTGGGGGCTTATCTTTTGAGTGCCGAGATAATGTTTTTAATAATACCATTTTGGTGCAGCTACGTTCTTTTGATCGCCCGTTATTGCATTTTTATGCAGTGTCGCGGTGACCAAAAAACCGTAATTTTGGCGTTTTGATATTTTTTCTCGCTACACCGTTTGGTGAGTGAGTATATAATTTTTTTAAAATATTTTTAAACGCTTTTTTTTAATTTTGGCATGCTTCAATAGCCTCCATGGGAGGCTAGAAGCATGCACTACTCGATCGCCTCTGCTACATAGAGGTGATGCACAGATCACCTCTATGCAGCAGAATTGCAGGCTTGTTATGAGCGCCGACCACAGGGTGGTGCTCATAGCAATCTGCCATCAATAACCATAGAGGTCTCAAGGAGACCTCTGGTTGTGATGGCAACGCACCGATTACCCCCGATCACCTGACGGGCGTCAGTGGTGTGAGTACTTCCGGCCGCGTGGTCGGCAGCGCTTGTTAAATGCCGCTGTCAGTTTGACAGCGGCATTTAACTAGTTAATGGGCACAGGCGTAACGCAATTCCACTCGCGCCCATTGCGCGCACATGTCAGCTGTTGAAAACAGCTGATATATTGCGGCTTTGAGGTGGGCTCACCGCCAGAGCCCACCTCGAAGCGGGGGATACTGCCAGCTGATGAACTATTCCATCAGCTGGCAGAAAGGGGTTAAAGCTGTTGGTTGACAGATAGGCTATGTGCACATGGATCCTTTTTGACACTGGTTTTCCCATGCTAAGCCGCTTAAGAAAAACACCAGTGGTCATTTTCCTGAAGTGGCTTTTCCAGCATCTTTTATTCTATACGGTGAAGTTCAGAAGCCACCTGAAGTTTGGGCATGTCACTTCTTTCAAACGCATCAGGATTATTTCTGAACCTTGAAGCAGTTAAAAGCAGTGACTTAAGATGGAACATGTACAGATCAATGCCGTTTTGGCATTGCTGTATTTTATGTTAATTTTATTAGACTCTTTGTGGTGATTTTTCAAGTTTATTCCTCCAAAAATCCAAAATTAGCATACATACTCAGTTCAACTGAACATACATTTGTTTTCAATGGGAAGAATAGAGTAAGCACAGCCAGACACCTTGGAAGCCGCTTAGCTTCCCTAAGTACAAAGGTTTGAGCGTCAAAATTCAACATGTCTTATTCTCCTTTCCATACATTATTCATCTCTGATGAATAGGCCAAGCATAAACATAAGATATTTTATTGGACTAGCCAAAATCTTGGGTTTGAGCCATTTTTTTAAATTTGATTAAGCACCATGACTGTTTAGTAGTCTGAAAATGTATTGAGATTTTCTTGCTTTTATTTAAATGCAGCAATTTTGGTTGTCACCTGCTTTATTCTAGTAATAGATTTATCTAAGAATCAATTAAATGGAATGGCATTAAAAAGTATGTGCAGAACAGAAGAAGACAATGACTTTATATTATTGGGAACCTATCACTTGATTCATGACTGGTCCAACTTCGGGCAGCATAAATCAGATCCTGGTTGCATGATTGGAGCCAGTTATGTGTTTCTCTGAAATGCCAAAACATAGTTGAAATGTGTGGTTAGAGACCATAGTAGGGATGAGATGAGTCTAATGTGGTCCCCCAACGGCTTCTGTTCTTCCTGATGCTCAAGTTTAATGACACATCTCTTCCAAGTGTTGACATATAGAAAATCCTGTCAATCGCATAGAACATGACAGAGAGAACTTGTTTTGTCTCTCATGGTGGTCCCTTTGTCAAATTTTCAAACTACGGTTTCCTTGGAACACTGGAACATTTCAGAAAAAGACATACCTTATCTTACTGCAGTTGTGCAGCCAGTCTCTGATTACTGTGGTTTGGGCAGCACGAAACGAGCATCCCTTTACCTATAAGTTTACATGGACAGTAGGTACTAATCAGTGGATCAAATATGCAGTTTTCATGTTGTTAGGTCATTATAGATTCTAATAAATATACAGATCTATTAGCAGCTTCTATATTTATTGTATGTGCACTGAAGCAGCATAAAGTTGCCGGTAATAAATTTGTCCTTACAGTAACCATGTCTCTTTTCTAGTGAAAAGTAAGCTGCCATTAAGTGGTGATTTACAGATATAGCTTATCTGATTGTACTAATAAGATTGCTGTAATCATGTCTAGATTTATACGGTAACTAGACACCAAGGATGACTAGCAGCCATTGTAATGACTGTTTATTGCAGTGTTCTGATTATTTATTAGCAGATAGTGCCAGCTTACCACCATTATATATATTTTATTACAAAATTAAATAAACCAGCAATGAAAACATGGACAATAAAATGTACAGGATTTATATTGACAGTTGGGCTTTACTTATCCATAGGTACTACAATGATTGAAAACAAGCTATCAAACTGGAAAAAGGGCCCTTTTTTATTGATTTAATATTTTTATATTACAACCACCGAGTTTATAAACTATAGCTAGCAATATAGAAAATAATGTATACAGCATAATGCATAATTTATAACAATTACATCTTTTTCTTAGCTTTTTACTATCCATTGGCATAACATTCATGGCCTGCAACACATTTGAACCCAATCATTTTGTACATACAGTGTGTGTAGCTCTCTTTTTTGAGCTTCGCAAGATTTCCTTACGTTAATTTTATTGGTCAATACAATCCTTTCAAATATTAATTTATTGATTCATACTGCTGTTTTAGTCTCCAGACACACATTTTTCGTGTTAAGAGCAGTGGGTCGGCACTCTATGCTATGCCGTGGTACTCATGGAGAAAAAATGTAAGAAGGAAAGCTAGGTTGAAAAAAGCCTGGGATAAACTGAAATGTCCTACCTGAATTTGCACCGAAGTACACAGTAATTGGGCATTCAACACGTGTCAGGATCTGCTTTTCCTTCCATACACATATTCTTGGATCTTTTGAGATGTGAGTTTGCAGCTATGCATACTCATGTAAAATGGCTTCATACAGAACATTTTGGACATTATCTGTTCTGCATTAAAATGGTTCTATTGCAAAATAATTTATTTTAGTCAATGTGAATTTGGCACAGGTCACTCCAATGGTCCATGCCAGCTCAGGAAACACTGCTAAAAGCAGATAGGATCAGGCTCGACCACTGTTAGGTGCTCAGGGTTAAAATGGTAAGACAATACAAAAAATCTAACCCAGGCACACTCCACAAACATGAAGACAGAACTGTTGCTGTCAAAGTATTTTTAATTTATCTTGTGCAAAAGAGAGTGGTTTCCAAACAATGTTTCGGCTCAGTCACGAGCCTTTGTCAGGAAGACAATCTTGATTGGCTAGCATAATGGAGTTAAATTAAGCTGTTCACACTCATAGTGGACTATCCATTGTTATCAATTGCTAGGAATACAGATGTATTGAGGTACACTTAAGGTACCTTCACACATAACGATTTCGTTAATGATATCGTTGCAACGTCACGCTTTTTTGTGACGTAGCAACGATCCCGCTAACGATCTCGTTATGTGTGACAGCGACCAACGATCAGGCCCCTGCTGGGAGATCGTTGGTCATAGGGAATGATCAGGACCTTTTTTTTGTCGCTGATCACCCGCTGTCATCGCTGGATCGGCGTGTGTGACGCCGATCCAGCGATGTGTTCACTTGTAACCAGGGTAAATATCAGGTTACTAAGCGCAGGGCCACGCTTAGTAACACGATATTTACCCTGGTTACCATGGTAAAAGGAAAAAAAAAACACTACATACTCACATTCTGATGTCTGTCACGTCCCCCGCCATCAGCTTCCCGCACTGACTGTCAGTGCCGGCCGTAAAGAAGAGCACAGCGGTGACGTCACCGCTGTGCTCTGCTTTATGGCCAGCGCTGACACAGTCAGTGCGGAAAGCTGACGGCGGGGGACGTGACAGACATCGGAATGTGAGTATGTAGTGTTTTTTTTTTTAACTTTTACAATGGTAACCAGGGTAAATATCGGGTTACTAAGCGCGGCCCTGCACTTAGTAACCCGATGTTTACCCTGGTTACCCGGGTGCTGCAGGGGGACTTCGGCATCGTTGAAGACAGTTTCAACGATGCCAAAGTCGTTCCCCTGATCGTTGGTCACTGGAGAGAGCTGTCTGTGTGACAGCTCCCCAGCGACCACACAACGACTTACCAACGATCACGGCCAGGTTGTATCGCTGGTCGTGATCGTTGGTAAGTCGTTTAGTGTAACGGTACATTTAGCCTTTTACTCTTTCAAAAGTAATAGAATGTGCATAAGGTGTTGCAAGAGCTAGTTAGACCACAATGAGCTTTATTAATTGTTCATAGGGAATACTGCAGCTGGCATGTGGCTCCCACCCTGTGTCCTTGTTAGTGACCGCTTCAATGTGGAGGCAGGGAGCCAGCTCAGGAAACAGTGTCTGCCCTATTTTCAACTTCCAAAACAGCTGCAGCCTGTAATTAGCTACAACAGTAAGGTGACTAGATGAGCACTGGATCCATGGGGTCACTGGAAGGTGCATATTCCTGATTACACCCTAACCAATGGTAATTACCTAAATGGAATTCTAGGTTTATTTCTTATTATTTGGAGCAATCTGTACATTATAATGTAATTTTGAAATAAAAATATAAAATTCTAATTGTGAAAACTAGGAATCTTATCTATTAGTGATGAGAGAAGCTGTTGAAATTTGATTTTTGCAGATTCCCTCATTTAGCTAGGAAATTTGATTTGCTTCACATTTATTATTAACTGGGTTCTCTGCAGACCCTAAAGCATAACAGATTTTTATGAAAAAAAGAATAACAATATTCACTTTGCCACTTATCTGTCCCATTACCCCAACAGCCTGATTGGTTCTCTAAACAGCTATGTTTGACCTTATCTTTACTTGTTCCACACAAATGATGTCCTCATTCTACATCTTTACTTTGCACTGCCAAAAAGGCCTACAACATTGTGATACATGCATTGGGTAAGCCTTGTGCAATGCATGCCTGTCATAATCTGACAGAGTATCAGAAGTCTACTGGGCAATGGAAGCCTTGGTGCAGAATCAAGATAGAGTAAAAGGATAGCAAAGCAAAAAAACTGAGCTGAAGTATGACTTGAAAACATGCATGATATAAAGGCATGTTCAGACTGGCCATGGAAACAAGCAAAACCAAAGAAAAAGCAATGTGTTTATAAAGCTGTCCCACCGCATCAAAGTACACCCAATTGGTTACTCTCTGCCACTATTCACACTAGGTAGGTTTTAACATTAGAGACTTTATTTACTGTCCCAATTGGGTACACCTTGTTGTGGTGGGACAGCTTTATGGTTTTTTTTTAATCAAAAACAGTGTTTACTAAATACCCTACATTAATAATTTAATGCACTTGCTTTTTTACTTATTTATTTTCATTAAGGTATATGCACATATTGCTTTTTCTTTGGTTTGATAGAGTAAATCAATGTTGCATGTGCTTGAAAAGGAAAGGAGAGACTTAAGCTGATTGCAGTACAGAATTGGATGGGAAAATTATGTGGCAAGCACTATAGTAACCACCATTTTGCTGAAGTCGCGTGACAAAAGCTTCAGATTCAGGAGAATAATTATTTTAGGCAAAATGTGAGATTTATGCAGATTGCTCCCAACTTATTTGCTCATCCCTATTATGTACAGCCTATTCTTTTTTTAATTTATTTTTATTAGTGATGAGCTAATATACTCATTACTCGAGATTTCTCAAACATGCTCGGGGGTCCTCCGAGTATTTTTTAGTGCTCGGAGATTTAGTTTTTCTTGCTGCAGCTGAATGATTTACATCTGTTAGCTAGCATAAGTACATGTGGGAATTCCCTAGTAACCAGGCAACCCCCACATGTACTTATGCTGGCTAACAGATGTAAATCATTCAGCTGCGACAATAAAAATGAAATCTCCGAGCACTAAAAAATACTCAGAGGACCCCCGAGCATGCTTGAGAAATCTCGAGTAACGAGTATATTCGCTCATTACTAATTTTTATAGATGTATCAGATGTACAGTATTCACTGCACAGCAAAATGGACCTGGCAAAATGATTCTCCAGGTGAGTACGAGTATGCAGATACCAAACATGTATAGGTTTTTCTTTTTATTTAACTAGTGAAACAAATTCAGAAATTTGTAAAAAATAAATAAATTTACTTTTCTCTCCATTTTCTGAGATTCATAGCATTTTCATTATTCAGGATATGAGGTTGTGTGAGGGATTCGTTTTTGCACCCTGGACTGATGTTTCTTCTGATATTATTTTAGGGTAGATACAATGTTTTCACTGCCTTTTATTGCATTTTATTGCACTGTTGCGAAGGACAAAAAAGTTAGCATTTTGATTTTTTTTTCTAATTACTGATTGGATTAATTTATTTTTATTTTGATAGACTTTTATGAATGCAGCAATACCAAATAGGTTTATTTTTTATTCTTACTGTTTTATTTCTAATGGGGAAAAAGGAGGGTGATTTGAACTTTTGTGCTTGTTTTATTTTTCATATTTTTTAAAACTTTTTTTTACTTTTTACTGCATTTGTTAGTCCTCTTAAAACTGAAATTGCTATCCTCCGATTCCTTGTACTATACATAGCAGTGTATCAGCACTGCTATGTATAGAAAAAATGATGATCTCCCATGAGCACCTGCCATGGGTTGACTTTCACAGGAGGATCATAATGACAAGTATGGGGGTTCATCAGCAGACCCCCGGGAATCATGACAACCCATCGGCCCACCATGATCACGTCACAAGCTCGCTGGCGATAGTGTGTAACGACACCCCCCATGCAAGCACATGTTAAATGACACTGTCAGATATTGACAGTGGTATTTAACAGGTTAACTGTCACTGTCACCTGTGGCTCCACTCATGGCTGATAGAGGCACATGATGATTAAATCAAAGGCAGGGACATAATATAAGTTTCCATCACATATCCTGAAGGGGATAAGAAAATGAGAGCATATCAAGTCTTACTTTTAGAACTAATTTTTTTTATTTACATGTGATAAAACTATATTAACAAAATCCTGAAATTTTGCAGTCTTCCAACTGGCCACTGAGCTTTACCAATTGGCTTACACTTTCTGTACTTTTCATTTTTATCACAGACATTATTAAATTGAAGAGTTTCTTACGTAAGATTAACACGTATGAACTTCTTGTAGGTGTTCTGTGGTTTTCATAGGTGATACATGTATCCAAATTAATGAGTCAGTGACATTTTTTTAGAGCACATTGACGGGATTCTAGTTATTTGCTAGTGCTGTCCATTTTTCACTTTCAGATTGATTTGGCCCCCCCTCCGGTTAATTTTTCATACCTTAAAAACTGAGGAAACATGTACATGACTGACATGCTGTTCAGACATTGATGAAAATCTGATCCCAAACACTGAATATTGTTTGGTTTGTCACATACTCAAAAACAGAACTAATCTGTGAAACTGGTCTTCTATTGTAAAGCTGGAGGTAGATAGCACAGAATCGGCCACTGACAATTGATGATGGCCTTAGTCATTTTAGCACTCCAACTAGGGCTTAACTGTGACTGGTGATGGTACAAAGCACTGCAATACAGAAAACTGAAGTGTATTGAACCAGCAATTGAATGATCGCAGGTTTTAAAGGAAATGAAAAATTAAAGAAATCATTTTAAAAATGTTCAAAAAAATCTCTTAATATAAAAGTACATATGACCTTATTCTTTTATTTGTTACATAATGGCAAATTGGCATGGCTTGGGACAACTCATAAAGTCCCATGGATTCCAGTACCACCTCTATGCTGATGACACTCAGATCTACCTCTCTGGCCCAGACGTCACCGCTCTGCTGTCCAGAATCCCAGAGTGCCTATCAGCCATATCCTCCTTCTTCTCCTCTCGCTTCCTCAAACTCAATGTGGACAAATCTGAACTCATCATCTTTCCTCCATCCCACAGATCTTCCTTACCTGACATATCTATCGCAATCAATGACATAATGCTTTCCCCCGTACCGGAAGTCCGCTGCCTCGGAGTAACCTTCGACTCTGCCCTGTCCTTCAAACCACACATCCAAGCTCTTTCCACCTCCTGTCGCCTCCAGCTCAAAAAAATCTCCAGAATCCGTCCTTTCCTCAACCTTTAATCTACTAAAATGCTGGTGCATGCCCTCATCATCTCCCGCCTTGACTACTGCAACATCCTTTTCTGCGGCCTCCCTGCTAACACCCTTGCACCTCTCCAGTCCATCTTTATCTCTGCTGCCCGACTAATCCATCTCTCTCCTCGCTACTCCGCCGCTTCCCCCCTCTGCAAATCTCTTCACTGGCTCCCATTCCCTCAGCATATCCAGTTCAAATTACTAATACTGACCTAAAAAGCCATCCATATCTCTGAACTAATCTCCCGATATCTTCCCTCACGTAATCTCCGGTCCTCCTAAGACTTCCTCACCTCCACACTTATTCGCTCCTCATCCAATCTCCTCCAAGACTTCTCCCAAATATCCCCCATCCTCTGGAACTCTCTGCCCCAACACATCCGACTATCAACCACATTCGGATCGTTCAGACGGAACCTGAAAACTCATCTCTTCAGGAAAGCCTACAGCCTGCACTGACCCCGCTGCCTCCTCATCACTACCGAAGCTACCGCCTCACCAACACCGGAGCTCCTGCAACCCCAACCTACTGTCTCCTTCCCCATAATCCTGCAGAATGTAATCCCGCAAGGGCAGGGTCCTCGCCCCTCTGTATCAGTCTGTCATTGTTAGTTTGTTTACTGTAAGTGATATCTGTAACTTGTATGTAACCCCTTCTCATGTACAGCACCATGGAATCAATGGTGCTATATAAATAAATAATAATAATAATAATAATAATAATAAATTGTACCAAATAAAGCAAAAGCTCTACCAGTAAAAAAAATTCACACAGCTGTATTTACTGAAAAGTTGAAAAGTTTTGACAGTTGTTTGATGTTCCTGAAGATATATTGTGAATATTCAATAATAAAATAATAATAATAATTTTATTTATGTAGCGCCAACATATTCCGCAGCACTTTACATTATAGAAGGGACTTGTAGAGACAATAGACATTACAGCATAACAATAAACACAGATCAAAACAAATACCAAGAGGAATGAGGGACCTGCTCACAAGCTTACAATCTGAGGAAAAAGGGGAGACACGGGAGGTGGATGGTAACAATTGCTATCGTAGTTTGGACCAGCCATAGAATAAGAATCGATTGTTCATGTAAAGCTGCATGGACCAGTTAACAGCCTAAATATGTAACAGTACAGACACAGAGGGCTATTAAATGCATAGAGCGTATGAGAACATAATGCGAGGAACCTGATTATGGTTTAAGTTTTTTTAATGGGCCACCCAGGGATAGTTAGGTTAATGCATTGAGGCAGTAGGCCAGTCTGAACAAACGTATTTTTAGGGCACGCTTAAAACTGTGGGGATTGGGGATTAATCCTATTAACCTGGGTAGTGCATTCCAAAGAATTGGTGCATCACATGAAAAGTCTTGGAGACATGAGTGGGAGGTTCAGATTATTGAGGATGTTAACCTCAGGTCATCAGCATAATAGAGAGCATGGGTAGGGTGGTAGGCCAGGGAGGAGATGTAGGGTCGTAATGAGCCATGGAGTGCTTTGTGGATGAGGGTAATAAGTTTTTACTGGATTCTGGACTAGATGGGTAGCCAGTGTAATGACTGGCACAAGGTAGAGGCATCAGTATAACGATTGGTGAGGAATATGATCCTGGCTGCAGCATTCGGGACAGATTCGAGAGGGGAGAGTTTGGTAAGAGGGAGGCCGATTAGTAGAGAGTTACAATGGCCCAGACAAGAATGAATAAGAGAAACAGTAAGAGTTTTTGCAGAGTCGAAAGTAAGAAAAGAGCGAATTCTAGAAATGTTTTTGAGATGCAGATAAGAAGAGTGAGCCAGTGATTGGATGTGGGGGGTGATTGAAATCTCAGAATCAAGTATGATCCCAAGACAGTGGGCACGTTGCTTGGGAGTAATGGTGGAATCATACACGGAGATGACAATGTCAGGCAAAGGTAGGCTAGTAGAGGGAGAAAACACGAGGAGTTCAGTTTTTGACAGGTTCAGTTTTAGATAGAGGGAGGACATGATGTTAGAGACAGTGGTAAGACAATCACTGGTGTTTTCTAAAATGGCAGGCGTGATATCAGGAGAAGAATTGCATATATTTGGTGTCATCAGCATAGAGATGGTACTGGAAACCAAATCCACTGATTGTTTGCCAATAGGGCAAAGAGAAGAGGAGGAGGCCCAGGACTGATCCTTGAGGAACCCCAACAGTAAGGGAAAGGTGAGAGGAGGAGGAACCAGCAAAAGATACAGTGTAAGAGCGGTCAGAGAGATAGGAGGCTAACCAGGAGAGAATGGTGTCCTTAAGGCCAATGGAGCAGAGCATAGTGAGGAGGAGCTGATAATCCATAGTGTCGAATGCTGCGGAGAGATCCAAGAGAATTTACATGGAGTAGTGACCAATAGATTTAGCTGTTAGTAGATCACTAGAGACATTAGTGAGGGCAGTTTCAGTAGAGTGTAAAGAGCAGAAACCAGATTGAAGAGGGTCAAGAAGAGAGTTATCTGAGAGATAGCGGATAAGACGTGAGTGGACCAGGCATTCGAGGAGTATGGAGTTGAAGGGAAGACTAGAGACAGGTCTATAGTTAGCGGGACAGTTTTGGTCAAGGGATGGTTTTTTAAGTAATGGATGTATAATGGCATGCTTAAATGAGGAGGGAAAGATACTGGAAGAGAGAGAGGTTGAATACTTTTGTTAGGTGAGAGGTGACAGCAGGGGAAAGGGACTTGAGGAGAAATGATGGAATGGGGTCACTGGTGCAAGTGGTAGGACGAGAAGATGCAAGAAGCCTGATTACTTCTTCTGTAACTGGTTCAAAGTCAGAGAGTGAGCTAGATGCAGTGGGTGAGAGAAGACAGTGCATGGTATGAGGGGATTGGGAGATAATTTTGTGTCGGATGTGGTCAATTTTTGTCTTTGAAGTAGTTGGCCAGATCGTCAGCACGGAGATCCATGATTGGGTTGAGTAGGGAATGAAAAATGTCAAAGAGAAGTTTATTGTTATTGGACAGTGAGGTGATGAGGGTGTTGAAATAGGTTTGTTTGGAGAGGTGAAGGGCAGAGTTGTATGTTTTAATCATAAACTTATAGTGGATGAAATCTTTGGGTAGATTAGATTTTCTCAACAGAGGTTTGGCGCAACAGGAAACGTGTTTGCAGCATGTGCCACGGTTGTTGCCATCTGTGCTGAGTTGTTCTATGTAGAGGAGGTGCAATTTCATCCAGGGCACTTTGCAGGGTTTCATTGTAATGCTTCAGTGCAGAATCAGGACATGAGATGGAGGAGATAGGGGCCAATGATGACTGCAACTTCTTCATAAGTTTCTGGGTGTTAATGTCCTGGATGTGTGGAAAGTGGGGGTGACCTGAGCGGGATGACAGTTCTTAATAGAGAATGAAAGAAGGTTTTGGTCAGAGAGCCGGAGAGGGTAGTTTGTAAAATCATCCACTGAGCAAAGCTGGGAGAAGATAAAGTCAAGGGAGTCTTCATGCATTAGAGAGTTAGTAAGCTGCGAGAGGCCGAAAGAGGAGGTTAGAGATGAAAGGTGAGAAGCAGATGGGGAGAGGGGAAAAGCAATGGGGATATTGAAATGGGGGCGGGGTTGGGAGAGATTTCACCTGCGAATAGGAGAAGGAGGATAGAAAGAGTGAGCAGATGGTTAAGTGATTTGTGAGAGTCTCTTTTGTGTTGGATGGTGGGACTGAATGGCTTTGCGCTGTTTAGCAATGTGAACAGAGCGTGAGTGATATACATAGGAGAGAAAAGGACAGAGGGGCCGATATGAATGGACTGTAAAGAGTTAATGCAAGGGTGGTGAATTTGAGTAAATGTAGCAGTCAGGATATAGATTATACAAATGCATATTGTGAATATTTGTTCTGTTCCAAATGAGCAGGGAATAGATTTACTTATTTGTCTTCTCAACAATATCAGTTTAAGAAGTGTTAATATTCAGTGTATATTGCTATTAGAATATATTCAAATATCAGATTCATTCCCTTTATTTTATATTATGTGTTATATTTCACACTGATAGAATGGCAGAAACATGGCTCTAAGCAGTTATGTATGAAATAATGAAGTGCAACTATAATAAGTGATAAAGTGACATTTATAGGTAAAAGAGCTAAGGGACAATGTACAGATTTTCAATTTAATATTCATTTTTTATGATTTCATACTCTTAAGATTTTAGTAACTGTGGAGTAATGAGAACTGGTCACATAACAACCCAGAGGCTTTGAACTTTCCATTAGCAAGGCTACATGGATGTAACTAATATCCACACAGTTTCTACCTACTGAACTGACTGATTGCAGCACATTATTTCTTGCAGAGTTTCAGTAGTATTATAATCCCCCTAGAAAGGGCACATAAGCTCCGCTGCTCAGAACGTGTGACAAGGATCACCACATTTCCAGACGCTTTTGAGTTCATTGAGCGTAGTAATTGAAATATGGTCGTTAGTGGCACAGTAGGTAGAACAGTGGTTTTGCTCAAGAGCATTGTTATAATATTTTATGATGTGGAATATCATAATGAAAATGATGCTCTAAAGTTTTTGAAATACAATATAAACATTAATATATGATACAATGGGAACATTACAATGTACACTAAAAATTATCTTTATTGTGTGTATACGTTGCAAGTCTCCATATTTGTATCACTGAACACTACAATGCATAGCAATTATCGTCAAGCTGCATTGTTTGAGGTCATCATGGTGTCTAGGAGTATGTTGCTCTGCAGTTGTAGTACATTTAATTGACGAACACTTTTACATCTCGTTTGTTAGAAACAGGACATTTATGCCTCAAGTATAACTAAGACTACATTTTTATTGCATAGTTTTGTTACATCATATTGTAAAGATTACATAGGTAGCTAAATATAATAAATTGTAATAAGTTAAAGTACATTTACTTTTAAGAGAAAAACAGATATAAAGCTGACATTTTATATGCAGTGCTAAAATAACATCACAATAGAAATCTCATACAAATCTCAGATAACAGACATATAGACTCCAAAAAAGTACAATATAGTGAATAAAGCAACAAATAAAGAGCAACTGATTGATACACGGAGGATTGCGTTTGAGTCAAATTCCCTGAAATTCGCTGTGTTTTCAAACATTTTAGGATTTGATTTGCAGTTTGTAAAAAATACACTTGCCACATGCCTACACTGCTGAAGCATCAGAGATTCAACAAATTTCATTATGCATTGCCACGCGGGCCTCCACATAATGACCTTCAGCTATGATGATTTATGAATTATCATAGCAAATAAACTGGGTCATCACAGTTCCCAGTAGATCAAAGTTTGTACAGCAGATATACAGTATTTTCCATCCCCAGAGTCATTGGGTAAGTCTTTCTCTTCTGTAGTATCTAAGCTCTTATGGTCAGCAGGGTTTTTTCACTTTTTCACTCCCCCCCCACATGTATTTTCTGAGCAATTTCAAGCTGTCCAATTTTGAGATTCATGCAAGTTTATATGCCACAAATCGAAGTGTTGGAGAAAATTTGTCAATGTTTAAAAATATTCTTTTTTCTTTAAATGCCATACAACTATAAACATCTGCCATAAAGCCATACAATGTTCCCAAAGTGTTTTATAGAACTCAAATAATAATCATAACTGTTCTGTATATACAGTGGGGGAAATAAATATTTGATCTCTTGCTGATTTTGCAAGTTTGCCCACTGACAAAGATATGAACAGTCTATAATTTTAAGGGTATGTTAATTTTAACACTGAGAGAAAGAATATCAAAAATAAAATCCAGAAAATCACATTGTATAAATTATATAAATTTATTTGCATTTTGCAGTGAGAAATAAGTATTTCTCACTACCAACCATTAAGAGTTCTGGCTCCTACCAACCAGTTAGACGCTCCTAATCAACTCATTACCTGCATTAAAGACAGCTGTCTTACATAGTCACCTTTATAAAAAAAACTCCTGTCCACAGACTTAATTAATCAGTCAGACTCTAACATTGGCAAGAACAAATAGCTTTATAAGGATGTCAGGGGCAAGAGCATAGACCTGCAAAAATCTGGAATGGGCTGCAAAACCATAAGACACTGGGTGAGAAGGAGACAACTGTTGCAATTGTAAGAAAATGGAAGAAATGCAAAATGACTGCCAATTGACATTGATCTGGGGCAACATGCAAAATCTCACCTAATGGGGTATCCTTTATCATGAGAAAGGTGAGAGATCAGCCTAAAACTACACTGGTGAACTTGTTAATGGTCTCAAAGAAGCTGGGACCACAGTCACCAAGAGAGCCATTGCTAACTAATTACTCCACAAGGGTTTAAAATCCTGCAGTGCCTGCAAGGTCCCCCTGCTCAAGAAAGGCACATGTGCAGGCCTGTATGAAGTTTGCCAATGAACACCTGGATGATTCTATTAGTGACTGGGAGAAATTGCTGTTGTCAGATAAGACAAAAACTGAGGTCTTTGGCATTATCTCAACTCACCGTGTTTGGAGGAAGAGAAATGCTGCCTATGACCCAAAGACCACCATCCCCACTGTCAAGCATGGAGGTGGAAACATAATGTTTTGGGGTGTTTCTCTGCTAAGGGCCCAGGACAACACCACATCAATGGGAGAAAGGATGGAGCTATGTACTGTAAAATCTGGAGTGACAACCTCCTTCCCTCCACCAGGACATTACAAATGGGTAATGGCTGGGTCTTACAGCAAGACAATGACCTAAAACATACAGCCAAGTCAAAAAAGGAGTGGCTCAAAAATAAGCACATTAAGGTTATTGAGTGGCCTAGCCAGTCTCCAGACCTTAATCCAATAGAAAACTTATGGACGTAGTTGAAGCTCCAAGTTGCCAAGCGACAGCCTCAAAATCTTAATGATTTAGAGATGATCTACAAAGAGGAGTGGACCAAAATTACTCATGACATGTGCGCAAACCTCATCATCAACTACAAAAAGAGTCTGACTGCTGTGCTTGCCACCAAGGGTTTTGCCAGTAAGTATTAAGTCTTGTTTGCCAGCGGGATTAAAGCTTTCTCTCTGCAAAATTCAAATAAATTTATAGAATTTATATAATGTGATTTTCTGGATTTTTTTTATATACTATGTCAAACTTACAAAATCAGCAAGGGATCAAATAATTATTTCCCCCACTGTGATTGGGAGATCATTGAATCATATACTGTCTAAAGAATTTGAACATTATTTTACTTAACCATCAATGCTGCACAAATACCAAAAAATGCTACAACATAATGCTGAAATTCCTCTCAATGGTCTAGTATGTAGCAGCTTATGTATTGAGAGCTCTGAAAGTACAACTAAATTCCATAGTACCCACTGTTTTCCCTACACATTTTGCTACTTTTACTTCTACTTATTTCTCTTTTTCTGTGTTAAGTGGATTGTTTGTTTTTCTTGTTGAAATACCTGTCACCTGTTTCTCCAGATAGGCTGAGGCAGAGAGACTGTAAAGCTACATGTACACGAGCACAGATTTTAAAGGTAATGACCAATAGTTCAAAATAATTGTGAATGGATTTGAGCGAATGAACGATGTGTACAAAAATGCCCGGTTATCACTCATGTTATCTATTAGGCAAGCAAAATTTGATGTTGAACTTTTAGAAATTGTGTAATAAAAATGTAGATTGTTTGCTTACTCAACGATTTGACCAAGAAAAAGGAGTGGAATGCCCTTAATAGGATTTATCATGTTTTAAGGAAATAAATAGTTCAGTAGCAGTTGGAGCATTGGCAAAGAATGCGTTTGCCAGTCCAAATTTGAACATGTGCCATTGAGATCACTTCCAACCATCGGTTGGCAGGTGCACTGATACAATTTAGACTGTTGGCCAAACTCATTAATTTTGATGGGTTCAGCCAGCATAGAGGCCTCAAAGGGAACCTGTCATATAAAAAAATGCTATTATTGTTGGTAGAAAATGAACTTTATCCTTCCTATCAGCTTCAGGCTTTAAGTCATTGGGTGGGTCAGCATGGCTTCAGTCACCGTTCGGTACATAGTGAGCCATGGCAGTAAACGCACCCTTACCCTAACTGGCAGCTGGTTCAGCATTATAGTCAGCACTCAGTCAGTGCCATGGTTGCAGTCATAGCCGTCGCTCACTATGCTCTGAGTGGTGACTGAAACTGTGCCGGCCCACTCCTATGACTAAAAGCCTGAGACTGCTGTGAGGAATTAAGATAATTTCTTTGAGGGAGCGGGGCTCTGAATGAGGGTGCCAGGCATCTTCAGATTACCCTGTAGATTACACCCACATCTGCAGGTTAATAGTGTTTATTTACATGGCAATTTTACCTTTCAGGTGGCTTGAATTCAGAAGAGTCTGGATCATTACAATTGTGGTATAAATACCAATCTATAGAAATGTAGTCCTATATTTAGGCACACATATAATTAGAGTAGATTTGAGGTTTACAAAGGAGATTTTATTGTATTTAAATTCTGTATATTGATGACTGTTTAATTATTGCTTATTTACCAAATGCTAGAAATTTGACATGCGTGGCCACATGCAGTATGCAAATCTTAACTTTGAATATCTAATCTCCAGAGAACATTGTCCAAATTTAGTTAGATTAGGCTGTGCTACTGTATATGATTTGTCTTTTGAGTGATGAAAATTGGAATTAATAACTGTAACGCTTTGTAATTGGAAGTTATTATTTCATGATGTTTGCTAAGGAAAATGGAACTCTGAGATAAGCTTGTAGAATTCATTTTCAACATTGCCTATGTACTATTTTTCACACAAAGACACAAAACCGTTCAAATAAATGGTTGCAATGCTTGTCAAAAATTGCCTAACATTTTATTTAACTTTGAGTTGTTGCTATAACAACTGCTACATAGTGTCATGGCAGATTCATGGTCCGGACAATGCCAAGCAGAGCTTTGAATATACTTTAATAAAAAGATGAAACCTTTACGGCACTATATATTTTCTTCATTACATCTAGATTCATAGTTAACCCAAAACACGATATAATGCTATCCTTCAATATTGTGGCTATTACTTTTCACACTGCTCTATGCCCGATAAATCATCTCTTTGACCAAGGTCAAGAATAACTTTGATCCAAAATTACTCCTATCTCCTATCTTTGAATTATTTATTTTTTTCTCTAAATTATCATTACTAGTTTGGGAAGGTATATGTCATATGGATTCACACTAAAAAAAAATAAAAATGAAAGGATGTTTTGATTATTTTTGTTTCTCCTCTTTGAAGTCAGTTTTGCTTTCAATGAAATTCAACAGTGAACATTAAGGCAGCAATCTGCAGTAGAGTGGATGAATTTCTGATAAATTGTCCCTTAGGGTTTATAAAACATATTCCCCCATAAAACAAGCCACAATATGTTTCCCTACATTAGTCAGCTTTGACATTCAGGCTGCTGCATTTTCCAGGCCTCTATTGGTACCTGCCATCTCAAAGCAGTAAACAACCCAGTGTTTATAGCAGGAAAGCTCATACATCCATTTCAAGGTTTACAACGATAAAAGGCTGACTGCCTACATAAACTAGAGTGGGCTCCAGTGTTGTTGTTCTTTATCGTTCCTTTACTGCAGTGGTCAAATAGTTCCTGAGAGACACAACGCCGGTGCTGTGCCATCTGTACAGTCTGTGTTAGATAACCTGTGTCAATGTGGCCCATGTGACAAATATACTAGTAATAATAAGAACGCTAATAAAATAAATCATTGTTTCGCATATTTTAAGACAATAATCTAGAAAAACAAAATGCTCATAATCATCTATTTTGGTAACCATAAAAGCATACACACTCCCTCAATGTATAAAATGTCAACTAATAAAAAAATGAAAAAATGAAGTAAATTAAATAACAGAAATTCTGTTGCATGAGTGTTAGGTAAGGTAACATAAAGAGTTATACCAGGGATTTATATATATATATATATATATATATATACACATATATATATATATATATATATATATATATATATAGTGGTGCAGTGACTAATGTTACAGCCAGGGGGCACTGTGTGTGCACTTCAAGATGCACTTGGAGGCATAGTTGTGATGAAACAGTGACTGGCAGTGTTGTGAATGGCCGATATGTGTCGCAGAGGAAGTCTGCGTGGTAAGTCTGATGTAACGTGGTTCTGGGACCTGTAGTCCCTCAAGAGTTCATGTAGTGTTGTATAATAGTTAAGGGAGACTTACTAGGCTAGTTGTGTGAGATGGGCGGGAAAAACTAGCCACACAGCCACACTCCCACCCATGGGAGTGGTTACAGGTAGATAATGTGACCAGGGTGTGGGTCACATGTTCCTGGGAGGTTCCTGTGTTTGGCACTGAGTGTCCTGTGTGCTGCAGGTCCTGGAAGCACCTAGAGACCGTAGACCTGGACAGTCTGTGTTGAGCACCTGGTACTGACGTCAAGTCAGTGTGAGGAGTGGAACTCCTGAAAGGTAACCCCGGACAAGGGGATTATAATATACAGCAGAGAAGCCTATCTGCTACATGAACTGACTGATGTCCTATAATGTTTTGTGGCTGTAATGAAACGGACTGTACCCTGTCTGGTTTATGTGGAGTTTAAATAAACCATATGGACAGATTGGTGTGAGGTACCGTGCCTGAGTGCTTGAATCCTATGCCAAGCGAGTGTTCCCCAAGACCCGTAGTGGGTGAAATGCTACAATTGGTGTTTCAAATGCAGGCAACAATCCAAGAAGCACATGTTGTGGTGCTGGCTGATCTGAGCCAGAGGAGTAAACGGTCTGACAACCGTGTGTAAATACTGATTGGGGTCAGTGAGAACTGTTGTTTGTGGGATACCTCTGAGGAGAAAAGGGATCCGGGAACCTGTGCGGCAATGACAGGTAATGGATGGAGATCTGTGTTGTACTGACCAGGGTCAGGGAGTGAAAAAAGAGAGAGACATTGTGTCTGGGGCACCTCTGAGGCCAAGGGGTGTCCAGGAACCCGTGAAGGCTGCGAACGGGTAATGGTCTGAAAACCATGTATTATGCTGATCGGGATCAGTGAGATACTGTGTAAAGCCGAGTGTGTAACAGACAGGATTCTGAGCTGTGCTGACTGGGGTCAGTGAGAGACTGTGTTTTTTTTTTCCTCAAATCCACTTGCTGTCAATCGGCGGTTCCACGAAGGTGATAAGCGGCTTGCTGTGGATCGGCGGGTCCACGAAGGTGACAAGCGGCTTGCTGTGGATCGGCGGGTCCACGAAGTCTGCAGTTGAGCCGTGCAGCGCGGTTGCAGCAAGAGGTTCCACAGCAGAAGGAGCTGCAGTGGCAGTAGCAGCAGCTTGTGATCAGCACCCGGAGGTGCCAGTGATTTGGGGCTGCAGCAGGAGCTGTAGCAGTGCCAGCAAGAGCTGGTGAAGTATTGAAAAAAAAAAATTGTGCTCCAGGTTGTGCAGACTCCAGTGCAAGCCCAGAGACATGCGGGTGCACACTGCGACCTGGGGTCTGAGAGTACCGTTGGGTGTATGCCAGAGAAGGGGTGGTGTCCCTAATAGGTTGGTGTCCCAAAAAAAGGGGGCGGTAACCCAAACAGGGATGGTTGTTAAAAATGGGGCGGAGTCCCAAAAGGGGGCGGTATCCCAAAAGAGCGTAGTTGCCCAAAAGGGGGTGGAGTTCCAAAAGGGGGTAGTGACCCTAAAGGGGACAGAGTCCCAAAAAGGGGCGGTAACTGAAATAGAGGTGGCGGGAAAAAAAGAGGCGGCAGTGAATGCATCATTGGACTGTAGCCAGGGACAATGGTACTATGCATGTCCAATCTGCCATAAGAACTATCCTCCTGGTGAAAGGCTACGTGGGTGTGTTCTGCAGTTAAACACAGAGGTAGAAGAAGTATTTGGTCTGGTCAATTTGGGGAGCTCGTTGACCTTGGTAAAGTCTGCGGAAGATCAGTTTGTAAGGTCTGAAAAGATCAAGGTCACCTGCATCCATGGGGACACTAAGGTTTATTCAGTGACCCGGGTGTACCTTGAGATGGTCAGGGGCTATGCAAATCTTGAGGCCGCCATAGCTCCTAACCTACCTTGTCTGGTGATAGTAGGCCGGGACTGTAAGTTATTCTCAGACTTGTGGGAGGAGGGTGTTCTTCTGCAGCACGAGGATGGAAGTCTCATTACTGTTGCAGGGGCATACGTTAAGTCAGTAATGGGTCCCAAAATTGACGGGTCAGACATCGGGGTGACCAGTGTGAAGGGTTCATCTGCCCAACTTACCGACATGATGCCACCTGACGTGTACCCCAAAATGACTGACAGTGATCTGGTAAATAAAACCTGTGAAGCTGACACCCTGTTAGAAAGGAACTTGAGGGTTCACCGTACTGTGGGGTGTGACACAAACTCCGGGGGTGACTGTGATGTGTCATTGTCATTAGCAACCACTAGGACTGAGTACAATGTTGTGCTGACAGAAATACTGACACAGGGGAATGACAGTGCTCCACAAGGTGACGTCAAGATTGCGGGGGCAGCCATACCAGAAAATATGACCTGGGTAAGTGGTGACTGCTGGTTCCAGGATAACCAACCGGGTGGTGGTGACTCCCATTCAGACGAGGACGCCAGCGGGAAAGAGTGCAGTGTAGCTGACTCAAGTACAAGTGGCAATTCTTCCTCCCGTCGCCGGAAACGTAAAAGAGGAAAAGGGGCTGAACAAATTGCACCCGGTGAGAAGGTTGATAAAGAGGAGGTCCAGGATCTCGCTAATGAGTTGTCTCATGAGAAGCAAAAGGTAACAGATTTACAGGCCGAGTTAAGGCATCTGAGACAAGCAGGTGAGCACCAGGTAGATGAACTGGAGAAGGAAGTCTCTGAGCTCAAACATCACCTGTCAACCTGGCAAAGTGTGAACAAAGCCTTAAGGGAAGATGTGGAAGGGCTCAGAGAAGCATTAAGTGGTCTTCTGCAAGAGAAGAAGATGCTGGTCGAAGACTCACAGTGGCGGTACCAGAGTGGTAACGAGGTGAAGCTGCCAGTGCCCATCCTGGCCAGGGCTCTGGAAGAGTGTAAAGCGGAAGATGAATTGGCACTAAAAGCAGAACAAGACAGTCACCCGGTCATGGCAGATGTCTTCGTGGAAAGGTCTGAGGCAAAAAGGGATCTGTATATCCATGAAGAGAGTGAGACCTTGCTCTTCAAGAGCGTGATTGATGTACCCGAAAAGGTGCAAGAAGCCTGTACCGGTGAAGGTGTGCATGAGGCCTTTAGAAAAGCAGTGGAAGCGCATAGTGTGAACTGGGCACCAGAGACGAAACAGTTGGTGATACTGTCCACTAAAGAAGTCACAGTAAAGCGGTTAGCTATCCTGAAGGATGTGCACCTACAATGTCTTCGCATGAAACAAATGATCCTGTTGAGGAACAAGGAAGCGGCTCGATGTTTGGAGCATGCCAGGAAAGCTCAAAGTCGGCTGGGCTTTGTGGAAGATGTCATTCGAGTAACCAGAAATCTGGTGGGGAAAGTCATTGGTAGATTTGGAAAAGTGATGCAGGACCTGGTGAATAGATCCGGTGTGGCAAGAGTGAGGATTCCAGATGTTGGCAAAGTCCAGGTAACTGGTGAAGATGAGATGGTTCCATTTGTTGTAATTGGCTCAGTAGATAGCCTTAGGAGCATTTGAGTGCTTCTTGAATACCGGGTGACGTATCTAAAGGAGATAGAGCAGCTAAGACTGGAACGTCTGAAGATTAATAAACAGCTGCAGAATATAAGATGGTGACCACTTCCAACCCAGGGTATGGAGATACGAATAGATACCCTAAAGAATAGAAGAGTCCAAATAAGTGACTCCTCTGTTAGCTCAGGGCTGAGTGACCAAGGTGGGAGACCTGGTAGCAGACGTAGTAGCGAAGGGTCAGACTCAGACCAGACAGTCAGCTCGATTGTAAGTGGGGTGACCAAAAAGGGTCTGCTGACACAGACGGTTGGTGACTCAAGGGTTGAAGCCCAGGGCCGACAAACTGACCGCTGGGGGCGGGGGAGGCCTATCAAAGGTGACGTGGGTTCCCGGTATCGGAACCCCAGGTTTATGTCATATGTCCACCCCAATAGGCTTGAACAAAGGGGGGAGGTATGTGGTGCAGTGACTAATGTTACAGCCAGGGGGTGCTGTGTGTGCACTTCAAGATGTACTTGGAGGCATAGTTGTGATGAAACAGTGACTGGCAGTGTTGTGAATGGCCGATATGTGTCGCAGAGGGAGTCTGCGTGGCAAGTCTGATGTAACGTGGTTCTGGGACCTGTAGTCCCTCAAGAGTTCGTGTAGTGTTGTATAATAGTCAAGGGAGATTTACTAGGCTAGTTGTGTGAGATGGGCAGGACAAACTAGCCACACTCCCACCCATGGGAGTGGTTACAGGTAGATAATGTGATTAGGGTGTGGGTCACATGTTCCTGGGAGGTTCCTGTGTTTGACACTGAGTTGCCTGTGTGCTGCAGGTCCTGGAAGCACCTAGAGACCGTAGACCTGGACGGTCTGTGTTGAGGACCTGGGACTGACGTGAAGTCAGTGTGAGGAGTGGAACTCCTGAAAGGTAACCCCGGACAAGGGGATTATAATATACAGCACAGAAGCCTATCTGCTACATGAACTGACTGATGTCCTATAAGGTTTCATGGCTGTAATGAAACGGACTGTGCCCTGTCTGGTTTATGCGGAGTTTAAATAAACCATATGGACAGATTGGTGTGAGGTACCGTGCCTGAGTTCTTGAATCCTATGCCAAGCGAGTGTTCCCCAAGACCCGTAGTGGGTGAAATGCTACAATATATATATATATATATATATATATATATATATATATATATATATATTTGTGTGTGTATACAGTGGTTGAGATAACTATTAAACACGGGACCAATTTTCTAAGTAAATATATTTCTAAAGGTGCTATAGACATTAAATTTTCATGAGATGTCAATAACAACCCATCCAATCCACACAGTAGAATAAGTTTTGTGTAATAATGAGAAATGACACAGGAAAAATTATTGTACAAAATTACTGAAAAGTATTTAACACTTTTCACAAAAGCCTTTGTTGGTGTTGACAGATGCAAGACACCTCCTGTTTTGGAGAAACTAAACACGTGCATTGCTCACATGTAGTGTTGAGCGATACCGTCCGATACTTGAAAGTATCGGTATCGGAAAGTATCGGCTGATACCGGCAAAGTATCGGATCCAATCCGATACCGATACCCGATACCAATACAAGTCAATGGGACTCAAGTATCGGACGGTATTCCTGATGGTTCCCAGGGTCTGAAGGAGAGGAAACTCTCCTTCAGGCCCTGGGATCCATATAAATGTGTAAAAGAAAGAATTAAAATAAAAAATATCGCTATCCTCACCTCTCCGACGCAGCCTGCACCTCAGCGAGGGAACCGGCAGCGTTGTTTGTTTAAAATTCGCGCTTTTACTTGGTTACGTGAAGTCCCGGCTTGTGATTGGTCAGGGCGGCCATGTTGCCGGGACGCGGACCAATCACAGCAAGCCGTGACGAAATTACGTCACGGCTTGCTGTGATTGGTCCGCGTCCCGGCAACATGGCCGCCATTAACCAATCACAAGCCGGGACGTCACGGGAGGCTGGACACGCGCCCATTTTAAAAAGCGCGCGTGTCCAGCCTCCAGTGACGTCCCGGCTTATGATTGGTCACGGCGCCATGTTGCCGGGACGCGGACCAATCACAGCAAGCCGTGACGAAATTACGTCACGGCTTGCTGTGATTGGTCCGCGTCCCGGCAACATGGCCGCCATTAACCAATCACAAGCCGTGACGTCACGGGAGGCTGGACACGCGCGCTTTTTAAAATGGGCGCGTGTCCAGCCTCCCGTGACGTCCCGGCTTGTGATTGGTTGCACCGCGGTCAACCAATCACAAGCCGGGAGGCTGGACACGCGCGCATTTTAAAATTTTAAAATGGGCGCGTGTCCAGCCTCCCGGCTTGTGATTGGTTGACCGCGGCGCAACCAATCACAAGCCGGGACGTCACGGGAGGCTGGACACGCGCCCATTTTAAAAAGCGCGCGTGTCCAGCCTCCCGTGATGTCACGGCTTGTGATTGGTTAATGGCGGCCATGTTGCCGGGACGCGGACCAATCACAAAGCCGGGACGTAATTTTAAAATCCTTAAGGACCTGAAATTACGTCACGGCTTGCTGTGATTGGTTGCGTCTCCCATGTGACTGCGACGCAACCAATCACAACGCCGGAACGTAATTTTAAAATCCTGAAGGACCTGAAATTACGTCACGGCTTGCTGTGATTGGTTGCGTCCCGGTCACATGGGCGGCACGCAACCAATCACAAGCCGGGACTCACGTAAAGGAAAGAAAAGCGCGAATTTTAAACAAAGAACGCTGCCGCTTCCCTCGGTAAGGTGCAGGCTGCGTCGGAGAGGTGAGTATAGCAATATTTTTTATTTTAATTCTCTCTTTTACACATTTTTACATTAATGTTGTTTCGATACCGATACCCGATATCACAAAAATATCGGATCTCGGTATCGGAATTCCGATACAGCAAGTATCGGCCGATACCCGATACTTGCAGTATCGGAATGCTCAACACTACTCACATGTGATTTTGGCCCATTCTTCCACACAATCTTCAAATCCTAAAGGTTCTATGGGCTCCTACTATAAACTCTGAGCTTTAGTTTCTTCCATACATTTTCTATTGGATTCAGTTCAGTGATTAATAATTTTGTATGTTTAATAATAATAATAATAATAATAATAATAATAATTTATATATATATTTAAATTTATTTTATTGAAAAAAATCTTCATAATAAACTTTATATACATGCAATCATAAAAAATAAATCCCGATCTTGTTACAAACATCCCACATTTGAAAAAAGGCAACTGCAATATAGTAAACTATATGAATCGAAAGAACAGTGCGTTCATCAGCTATATCAGAATTATCTGCATTTTGCAGAGGTCATAGTACACTTTACTTTAAGAAAAGAGCACACTTTATTTAGTCTGTTCAAAATCATATATCCCATTCATGTATTTAGAATCCTAGAGCACGTTGGGGTGTACAGTGTGAAAGTGCCGAAGTCAGTGTATTGGGAGATTAGTGTGTCAGAGGAGAGTCACACTTTTCCCAAATTTTGTTGAATTTTTTATGGCACCTTATTCCTATATGCTATATTTTCAAATGGTTTTACATCATTAAACAACTTTTTCCATTGGCTGATGTTTGGAGATATCCCTCCCCTCCTTTGCAGAGTTATTGCCTTTCAGGCCAAGTATGTGATTTCACAAACAAATGTTCTATCATAATGGGGCCAGATTTTTTCATCTACAACACGCAATGCACACAGTTATGGAACATAGTATATAGGGGCCCTAATTATCCAATTTAGAAATCACTTCATTGCAATATCTCCTAATTATCATACAATTGCATTTAAGAAGCCAGAAATCCGCATCCAAGTTCTCCACACCTACAGCTCTGGCAAAAATTAAGAGACCACCACATCAAAACCCTGTCATGGGCAGCTCAATCTCCAGACCTGAACCCCATTGAAAACCTCTGGAATATAATCAAGAGGATGATGGATAGTCACAAGCCATCAAACAAAAAAGAACTGCTTATGAACTTGCTTTCTTTGCATTATTTGAGGTCTGAAAGCCCTGTTTTTGTTTTTTTTGACCATTTTTGTTTGTCAGAAAAAAATACAAAAATTATTGCTTGGAAATTCATGTTGTCAGAAGTTTATACAATAAAAGAACAATTTACATTTTACTCAAAAATATACATATAAAGAGAAAAATCAGACAAACTGAACATTTTGTAGTGGTCTCTTAATTTTTTCCAGAGCTGTATGACAACCATTTGAGAGAAATCTACTGTCATGCCGTTCTGTCTGTTTCTGGTTTTCGGCATGACAATGCATATGTTTGCTTTAACCCTTTACTCTTTTCCCCCCTAATTTGAGCTGGGATACTGTTGGCTATTACCTGAATGGAGCCTTCTCAGTTCCCTGCTCTGCTGCACAGCCGTACATAGTGGTTAGGTCTTTTCTGCTGTAGGACCATCCACATGTGTGGTACCTGGTTGCTGTGGAAGCTGTCTGCGGGTTGTGAGGTCATTTGCAGCTGGTGCATGACTTTCCACGTGTGTCAGTGCTTGCAGTCACAGCCTGGTGCCCTGAGCCTCAGTTCCTGCACTGATTGTGCTGTAATGGTTGCTGTGTGTGCTAAGGGCTTGCGCGGCCACACCTCCTCTGCTTTTATCAGGGTTAGGGTGTGTACTTGAAATGCTGTCCCCAGCCAATTGCTGAGGGGCAGCTCCTATATAAAGTTCAACCTGCCCTATGGGCAGGTTCCTGAGCTACTCACAAAGCTCCTGAACTTTGCTATGTGTGTTTGTGTTCCTGCACCACTCCTGTCTATGTTTTGGTGCCAAAGTCCTTGCTTGATTCCTGTTTTGTCCTGTTCTGGCGCCTGTCCTCGAGGCGGTATATCCAGGCCCGAATCCTTGTTCCTGTACCTGTCCTGTACCTGTCCTGTACATGAACCTGTCTGCACTGTGTCTGCTGTGATTATGTTTCTGGAATCCCTCTGCATCTGGAGCCTCACTCCCAGTGACTTTGAGTCTCTTGAAACCGGTGTTTCTGCTGAGCATCTGCTACTCTGTGCTCTGACTACCATGTGGTGTTAACCCCGTCTGCCTCACGTCCAGTATTGTGGTGCTTGCACCATCACGCTTGAGTTCCTTCCTAGGTCTGATGCCCGGAGTCTGATGACCGCAGTCTGGAACCTGATGACCGCTGCCTGGAGCTTGGAGCCTGATGACTGATGGTGCCTGTAGGTTGTGTCGGATGTCCGGAACCGAACGACTCTCATCTGATGTCTGCCGGTGACCCTGGGTCCAGATGTCCTGATTTCCTGTCTGTACCCTGATGTCCTGCTTGTGTCCTGAAGACCTCATGGACCCTGATGTCCTGATGTTCTCGTGTGTCCTGATGTCTTACCTGCATCCTGATGACCTCGTGTTCCCTGATGTCCTTCCTGTGTTCTATGTCCTGATATAACTGATGACCTGGGCTGCCACGCCAGTGTCCCAACTGATGACCAGGGCTGCCATGCCAGTGTCCCAGATGTCTATCCAGTATTCCTGTGTCCTGATGCCCTGCCTGTGTCCTGATGTCCTGAGGTCTTTCCTGAGTCCAGATGTCCTGATGTCCTGTCTGTATCCTGATGTCTATCCTGCGCCCTGATGTTCTTGTGTACCCTGATGTCCTGCCTGGGTCCTGATGTCCCGCCTATGTGTGCCTCGGTGATCCGTTGGTGCCTTGGGGTCCACTGGGTGGTACCCTTCTGGAGGTGTGGAATCGGGAGCCTAACATTGTCATGTTTTGTTTATGTACTGTGTGACTTTACTTTAGTAAACTTTACTTTCTCTATACCTGAAGTTGTGCAGTGTAATCAAGTCCTACGTGTCTCTTTCCTTGTCCACATGCTCAGCTGCCACGGAACCCCAGTCTCCGCCCTCCCCTAGTTCGGGTAGGCCTGGGTCCCCCTCTGCGGTTTAAAGGGTCCGTATTTCATCCCCGGGGGAGGTGCGCCCCACGCCTTCTGAGGTTGGTCGGCTTGGGGGCGTCTATGGGCTGGGCCGCATCAGCGGCTGCAGCTGATCATGACATTTACCAAATCGGTATAATTTATGTGGGGTTAAATAATACTGATGAAAGATGTACAGTTGTGCTCAAAAGTTTACATACCCCAGCAGAATTTTTGCTTTCTTGGCCTTTTTTTAGAGAATGTGAATGATAACACCAAAACTATTTCTCCACTCATGGCTACTAGTTGAGTGAAGTCATTTATTGTCACACTACTGTGTTTTCTCTTTTTAAATCATAATTGAAACTCAAAACATCCATATGACCCTGATCAAAAGTTCACATACTCCATCTCTTAATATCGTGCATTGCCCCCTCTAATATCAATGAAAGCTTGAAGTCTTTTGTGGTAGTTGCGGATGAGGTTCTTTATTTTCGCAGATGATAAAACTGCCCACTCTTCTTGACAAAAAGCTTCCAGTTCCTGTAAATTCCTGGGTTGTCTAGCATGAAATGCATGCTTAAGATCACACCAGAGTGGCTCAATGATATTGAGGTCAGGAGATTGAAATGGCCACTCCAGAACCTTCACTTTGTTCTGCTGTAGCCAATGATAGGTCAACTTGGCCTTGTATTTTGGATCGTTGTCATGTTGGAACATCAAAGTACATCCCATGCGCAGCTTCCGGGCTGATGAGTGCAAATTTGCCTCCAAACTTTGACTAAGTTTCCTGTGCCATTCTAACTCACAGTTGCCCAAAATATTAGCGATCCACCTCTGTGATTTACAGTAGGAATGGTGTTCCTTTCATCATAGGCCTTGTTGACCTCTCTCCAAATGTAGCAGTTATGGTTGTGGCCAAAAATTTCAATTTTGGGCTTATCACTCCAAATTACCTTGTTCCAGAAGTATTGAGGCTTGTCTCTTGCTGTTTTATGCATTGTAGGTAAGATACTTTGTGGCATTTGCACAGTAATGGCTTTCTTCTGCTGACTCAACCATGCAGCGCATTTTTCTTCAAGTGCCTACTTACTGTGCATCTTAAAACAGCCACATCGTTAGTTTTCAGAGAGTCCTGTATTTCAGGTGATGTTATTTGTGGGTTTTTCTTTGCATACCGAACGATTTTCCTGACAGTTGTGGATGACATTTTTGTTGGTCTACCTAACCATGGTTTTGTTTTTACAGAGACCCTGATTTTCCATTTGTTAATCACAGTTTGAACGCTGCTTACTGGCATTATGAACTACAGTTCAACATTTTCCCATAGATCCATTGACAATTCTTTTGCTTTCCCCATGACTCACACTCCAGAAATGTCAGTGGCTGGATGAAAGATGCAAGAGTCTGTCTGGATCCCAGAAACTCACTCAGCTTTTATACACACACACTGATTACAAACAGGTCACAGGTGATGATGTTACCTTTAGTAGCCATTCAAACCCATGTAACCCATGTGTGTCAACATCTGTGCATGTTGTCAGGCCTAAATCACCAGGGTATGTGAACTTTTGATCAGGGTCATTTGGATATTTTGGGTTGTCATTATGATTTAAAAAGAGAAAACACAGTAGTTTGATAATAAATGGCTTCATCCAACCACTAACCATGAGAGGAGAAAAAGACTTGGTATTATCATTCATAGTCTCTCAAAAAAGGCCAATAAAGCAAAAATTCTGCTGGGGCATGTTAACTTTTGAGCACAACTGTATACAGAGGGAGTAAATGATAAGCAGTTGCAACTGAGAATTACCATGCTGTTTGGTCTCAGCCAGCATGGAAAGACTCCTTAACCCTCTTGGCACTGAAGGAAAGGAAATCTATTTAAACATGAATCACATAATCTCTAAAGAGCACTGCAATTCTTTACCTGACGTGACCTTCTAACTCCAGGTCTTCTTGGGGAGCATGACACCCTCGGGACAACACCATATCAAAACTACAGCAAGCAGTCCAATAAGTGACCCATCAATAGAATCATCATCTTTGTGTCAGTTTTATGAGGCACTCAGGTGGCAAAAAACCTAGAGAAGTGATTCCTATTAATTGTGCACTACTGAATGCTGCTGAAACTGTACATGGACACAAACAGATTAAACAGCCCTTGATAAAACTTCCTACATTCTAAAGCTTTGTTTATATGGAGCAGCTACAGATTAGCACATGAGAGTGACATTAGGATATTTAAAATGTGATGACATTTCCAAACCTTTTAAAACCTGACAAGATTATGACATCTAATTACATCTACCAATATTTAATCTTGTAGGATCTGTTTTATGATCTGTGCAGATAAATCAATAACTTCCGACAATGAAGTCTACTTAAGAGAATGTGTTTTTTGTCAAAGGTAAAGTGCTAACATAGGGTTAAAGAGACTTCCCAGAATTGCATTTTTTCTTTTATATCCTTTCATATATATACATGGCAGCTCCTTGTGACTTGATAGCATTAAATATACCCCATATCATCAATCTTAGCCCTAATTAGAATTAGATTATGCACACTGGGCAGACAAGCACACACACGCATGCTTACACAAAGTACTAGCACACGTCAATGATAAATTTACTCTTAATATGAAATTTGACAGCTTCAGTGATTTGTTTCCGCATTCTGTTTTCTTTGCTTACTCATACAATATGTAGAAAGTATATAACAGTTTGAATCCTGTATAATTATTTCTTGGTGTATACACAATAGATTGTTGATTTATGGTCAGCAGTGTTCTTCATAAAGAAGTGCTTTTGATATGTCTGTTAACTGTGTGTCAAATGTTTAAAATGGAAAGGGGGATTATTATAAAGACTACTGACTGGACCAAAAATATAATTGTTTATGGTATAGAAATATGAAATAACAATATAAAAGTGTTGTCATTTTACATATTCTTGCATTTGGGCCTGAGTCCAAGCACAGGTGTTGTGTGCTAATGCGTGAAAATATATTACAGATTGGAGCTATAAATAATCGTCATCTCAAATTTGACATTATACATGATTGAAAATTATCATATGCTTATTTCTGGCCTGTATTTTACATATTATATCATTGTAGAACACAGCATGCTAACCATACTGTCCTATCAATCAAGTTTGCCATGCCCATGAATCATCAAGTGATGGTACATACTGTTTAGGAAAATGTCTGCACATCCTTATGTGCAATGGTCAATGGATCATAAGTAGAGGAGAGTGGATCAATCCACAAAGGACTGCAAATTTTTTGCTATTTAATTTTGCAAAAAAAAAAAATATTAATGCCCAGCACTATTGCACACACTCCTAGAGCGAGCTAATGACATTAGGCGTGGCTATGTGGAATTGCTCATAATGCCCTGCAGCTATCACATCATGTAGCTTAGCACAGCTGGTCAGGGTGGCTAATTACAGACAGTATAAAAGATAAGGGTCAGGCAAGCAATTCAGTCCAATTCAGTTGTCAGAGTGGTCTTACACTCTCTTACATCTCATTTAAATTGAAACCCCCTACAAACATATTCTGGTGTAGATCAGCGGTTTGGGTTAACTCCACCCTTCATCAAGCACGTCCGTTTAAGGTAGCAATATGCAAAGGAAGTGAACTATTTTCTGTATATATCCTTACTGGATTGTATTTTTGCACTTGATTGTATAAAAATATTTCTATCTGAAAAATATATTTGTTGGGTGTTTCAATTTATATGGTCAGTCAAGGAGTGCAATTTTAGGCTTTATAATCGTATGGATAGGTCGTCAGAGTGCACAATTGATTCCAATTAAGGATAGAAAAAGGTCTAATCTGATTATGGTGCAATATTTCAGTATTGAGTCAAATCGGAAATGGGAATGGTAATCTGAGTCTGTGAATATTAATCCAATAATTCAAGAGACATAGGGAATTGCTGTACATGTACAGTATAGTCATTCAATGTAAATTGATTGATCTATGATATACTGCAATAACGATACCTTAATAGCAGCCTTTTTTATTCTTCACACACTGCTAACAAGGAGGGCAGTATTAACCCCTTCCCGACCTTTGACGCATACGCTGCGTCATGAAAGTCTGTGCCTTCCCGACCTATGACGCAGCGTATGCGTCATGGAGGGATCGCGTCCCTGCAGATCGGGTGAAGGGGTTAACTCCCATTTTACCCGATCTGCAGAGACAGGGGGAGTGGTGCTTCAGCCCAGGGGGGGTGGCTTCACCCCCCCGTGGCTACGATCGCTCTGATTGGCTGTTGAAAGTGAAACTGCCAATCAGAGCGATTTGTAATATTTCACCTAAAAAACTGGTGAAATATTACAATCCAGCCATGGCCGATGCTGCAATATCATCGGCCATGGCTGGAAATACTAATGTGACCCCCCCCACACCCACCGATCGCCCCCCCAGTCCTCCGTTATGGGGTCCGGTCCCCTCCGTCCGCCTGCCGGCTCCCCCGTCCTCCTGTCCGCTCCCTCCTTGCTCAGATCCCCCCCCCTGTGCTCCGATCACCCCCCCTGTGCTCCGATCCACCCCCCCACCACCCCTTCATACTTACCGATCCTCCCGGTGTCCGGCCGTCTCCTCGCTGGGCGCCGCCATCTTGGAAAATGGCGGGCGCATGCTCAGTGCGCCCGCCGAATCTGCCAGTCGGCAGATTCCTTACAAGTACATTTTGATCGCTGTGGTAGGTTCTATCACAGCGATCAAAATAAAAAAAATAATAAATAACCCCCCCCCCTTTATCACCCCCATAGGGACAATAATAAAATAAATATATATTTTTTTTTTTCCACTAGGGTTAGGGTTAGAACTAGGGTTAGAACTAGGGGTAGGGTTAGGGTTACGGGTAGGCTAGGGGTAGGGTTATGGCATGTGCACACAGAGCGGATCGGCCGCGGATCGGCAGCGGATCCGCAGCGGATCAGCCGCGGATCCGCAGCGGATCGGCCGCGGATCGGCAGCGGATCGGCCGCGGATCCGCAGCGGATCGGCAGCGGATCCGCAGCGGATCGGCCGCGGATCGGCAGCGGATCCGCAGCGGATCGGCCGCGGATCCGCAGCGGATCCGCAGCGGATTGGCCGCGGATCGGTAGCGGATTGGCCGCGGATCCGCAGCGGATTGGCCGCGGATCCGCAGCGGATTGGCAGCGGATCCGCAGCGGATTGGCAGCGGATCCGCAGCGGATTGGCCGCGGATCGGTAGCAGATTGGCCGCCAGTCGGCAGATTCCTTACAAGTACATTTTGATCGCTGTGGTAGGTTCTATCACAGCGATCAAAATAAAAAAAATAATAAATAACCCCCCCCCTTTATCACCCCCATAGGGACAATAATAAAATAAATATATATTTTTTTTTTTCCACTAGGGTTAGGGTTAGAACTAGGGTTAGAACTAGGGGTAGGGTTAGGGTTACGGGTAGGGTTAGGGGTAGGGTTATGGCATGTGCACACAGAGCGGATCGGCCGCGGATCGGCAGCGGATCCGCAGCGGATCGGCAGCGGATCCGCAGCGGATCGGCAGCGGATCGGCAGCGGATCGGCCGCGGATCCGCAACGGATCGGCCGCGGATCCGCAGCGGATCGGCCGCGGATCCGCAGCGGATCGGCAGCGGATCGGCAGCGGATCGGCCGCGGATCCGCAGCGGATCGGCAGCGGATCCGCAGCGGATCTGCCGCGGATCCGCAGCGGATCGGCCGCGGATCCGCAGCGGATCCGCAGCGGATTGGCCGCGGATCGGTAGCGGATTGGCCGCGGATCCGCAGCGGATTGGCCGCGGATCCGCAGCGGATTGGCAGCGGATCCGCAGCGGATTGGCAGCGGATCCGCAGCGGATTGACCGCGGATCGGTAGCAGATTGGCCGCCAGTCGGCAGATTCCTTACAAGTACATTTTGATCGCTGTGGTAGGTTCTATCACAGCGATCAAAATAAAAAAAATAATAAATACCCCCCCCCCTTTATCACCCCCATAGGGACAATAATAAAATAAATATATATATTTTTTTTTTCCACTAGGGTTAGGGTTAGAACTAGGGTTAGAACTAGGGGTAGGGTTAGGGTTATGGGTAGGGTTAGGGGTAGGGTTATGGCATGTGCACACAGAGCGGATCGGCCGCGGATCGGCAGCGGATCGGCAGCGGATCGGCAGCGGATCGGCAGCGGATCGGCAGCGGATCGGCCGCGGATCCGCAGCGGATCGGCCGCGGATCCGCAGCGGATCGGCCGCGGATCCGCAGCGGATCCGCAGCGGATTGGCAGCGGATCCGCAGCGGATTGGCAGCGGATCCGCAGCGGATTGGCCGCGGATCGGTAGCGGATTGGCCGCGGATCCGCAGGGGATTGGCCGCGGATCCGCAGCGGATTGGCAGCGGATCCGCAGCGGATTGGCAGCGGATCCGCAGCGGATTGGCCGCGGATCGGTAGCGGATTGGCCGCGGATCCGCAGCGGATTGGCCGCGGATCCGCAGCGGATTGGCAGCGGATCCGCAGCGGATCGGTAGCGGATTGGCCGCGGATCCGCAGCGGATTGGCCGCGGATCTGCAGCGGATTGGCAGCGGATCCGCAGCGGATCGGTAGCAGATTGGCCGCGGATCCGCAGCGGATTGGCCGCTGCGAATTTGAAGCAGTTTTCCATCAGGTTTACAGTACCATGTACACCTAAGGAAAACCAAATCCGCTGTGCCCATGGTGCGGAAAATTCCGTGCAGAAACGCTGCGTTGTATTTTCCGCAGCATGTCAATTCTTTGTGCGGATTCCGCAGCGTTTTACACCTGTTCCTCAATAGGAATCCGCAGGTGAAATCCGCACAAAAAAACACTGGAAATCTGCTGTAAATCCGCAGGTAAAACGCAGTGCCTTTTACCTGCAGATTTTTCAAAAATCGTGCGGAAAAATCTCACACGAATCCGCAACGTGGGCACATAGCCTTAGGGTTAGGGTTGGAATTAGAGTTAGGGTTGGAATTAGGGCTAGGGTTTGAAATAGGGTTAAGATTAGGCTTGTGGTTAGGGTTACGGATAGGGTTAGGGGTGTGTTGGGGTTACAGTTGTGGTTAGGGTAGGGATTAGGGTTACGGTTGGGATTAGGGTTAGGATTAGGGTTGGAATTAGGGTTACGGGTGTGTTGCGGTTAGGGTTGTGGTTAGGGGTGTGTTGGGGTTAGGGTTGTGATTAGGGTTATGGCTACAGTTGGGATTAGGATTAGGGGTGTGTTGGGGTTAGTGTTGAAGTTAGAATTGAGGGGTTTCCACTGTTTAGGCACATCAGGGGTCTCCAAACGCAACATGGCGCCACCATTGATTCCAGCCAATCTTGCGTTCAAAAAGTCAAATGGTGCTCCCGCCCTTCCAAGCCCCGACGTGCGCCCAAACAGTGGTTTACCCCCACATTTGGGGTACCAGCGTACTCAGGACAAACTGGGCAACAACTGTTGGGGTCCAATTTCTCCTGTTACCCTTGCAAAAATAAAAAATTACTTGCTAAAACATAATTTTTGAGGAAAGAACAGTTATTTTTTATTTTCACGGCTCTGCGTTATAAACTTCTGTGAAGCACTTGGGGGTTGAAAGTGCTCACCACACATCTAGATAAGTTCCTTCGGGGGTCTAGTTTCCAAAATGGGGTCACTTGTGGGGTGTTTCTACTGTTTAGGCACATCAGGGGCTCTGCAAATGCAATGTGACGCCCGCAGACCATTCCATCAAAGTCTGCATTTCAAATGTCACTACTTCCCTTCCGAGCCCTGCCGTGCGCCCAAACAGTGGTTTACCCCCACATATGGGGTACCAGCACACTCACAACAAACTGGGCAACAAATATTGGGGTCCAAATTCTCCTGTTACCCCTGTGAAAATAAAAAATTGCTTGCTAAAACATCTTTTTTGAGGAAAGAAAAATGATTTTTTATTTTCACGGCTCTGCGTTGTAAACTTCTGTGAAGCACTTGGGGGTTGAACGTGCACACCACACATCTAGATAAGTTCCTTGGGGGGTCTAGTTTCCAAAATGGGGTCACTTGTGGGGGGTTTCTACTGTTTAGGCATATCAGGGGCTCTGCAAACGTAACATGATGCCCGCAGACCATTCCATCAAAGTCTGCATTCCAAAACGTCACTACTTCCCTTCCGAGCCCCGGCATGTGCCCAAACAGTGGTTTACCCCCACATATGGGGTATCAGCGTACTCAGGAGAAACTGGACAACAACTTTTGGGGTCCAATTTCTCCTGTTACTCTTGCAAAAAATAAAAAATTCTGGGCTAAAAAAATATTTTTGAGGAAAGGAAACATTTATTATTTTCACGGCTCTGCGTTATAAACTTCTGTGAAGCACTTGGGGGTTCAAAGTGCTCACCACACATCTAGATAAGTTCTCTTGGGGGTCTAGTTTCCAAAATGGAGTCACTTGTGGGGAGTTCCTACTGTTTAGGCACATCAGGGGCTCTGCAAACGCAACCTGATGCCCGCAGAGCATTCCATCAAAGTCTGCATTTCAAAACGTCACTACTTCCCTTCCGAACCCCGACGTGTGCCAAAACAGTGGTTTACCCCCACATATGGGGTATCAGCGTACTCAGGAGAAACTGGACAACAACTTTTGGGGTCCAATTTCTCCTGTTACTCTTGCAAAAATAAAAAAATTCTGGGCTAAAAAAATATTTTTGAGGAAAGGAAACACATTTTTTATTTTCACGGCTCTGCGTTATAAACTTCTGTGAAGCACTTGGGGGTTCAAAGTGCTCACCACACATCTAGATTAGTTCCTTGGGAGGTCTAGTTTCCAAAATGGGGTCACTTGTGCGGGAGCTCCAATGTTTAGGCACACAGGGGCTTTCCAAACGCGACATGGTGTCCGCTAACGATGGAGATAATTTTTCATTCAAAAAGCCAAATGGCGTGCCTTCCCTTCCGAGCCCTGCCGTGCGCCCAAACAGTGGTTTACCCCCACATATGGGGTATCATCGTACTCAGGACTAACTGGACAACAACATTTGGGATCCAATTTCTTCTATTACCCTTGGGAAAATAAAAAATTCTGGGCTAAAAATCATTTTTGAGGAAAGAAAAATTATTTTTTTTATTTTCACGGCTCTGCGTTATAAACTTCTGTGAAGCACCTGGGGGTTATAAGTGCTCACTATGCATCTAGATAAGTTCCTTGGGGGGTCTAGTTTCCAAAATGGGGTCACTTGTAGGGGAGCTCCAATGTTTAGGCACACAGGGGCTCTCCAAACGCGACATGGTGTCCGCTAACGATTGGAGCTAATTTTCCATTCAAAAAGTCAAATGGCACGCCTCCCCTTCCGAGCCTTGCCGTGCACCCAAACAGTGGTTTACCCCCACATATGAGGTATCGGCATACTCAGGAGAAATTGCCCAACAAATTTTAGGATCCATTTTATCCTGTTGCCCATGTGAAAATGAAAGAATTGAGGCTAAAAGAAATTTTGTGTGAAAAAAAAGTACTTTTTCATTTTTGCGGATCAATTTGTGAAGCACCTGGGGGTTTAAAGTGCTCACTATGCCTCTAGATGAGTTCCTTGGGGGGTCTAGTTTCCAAAATGGGGTCACTTGTGGAGGAGCTCCAATGTTTAGGCACACAGGGGCTTTCCAAACGCGACATGGTGTCCGCTAACGATGGAGATAATTTTTCATTCAAAAAGTCAAATGGCGCTCCTTCCCTTCCGAGCCTTACCATGTGCCCAAACAGTGGTTTACCCCCACATGTGAGGTATTGGTGTACTCAGGAGAAATTGCCCAACAAAATTTAGGATCCATTTTATCCTGTTGCCCATGTGAAAATGAAAAAATTGAGGCTAAAATAATTTTTTTGTGAAAAAAAGTACTTTTTCATTTTTACGGATCAATTTGTGAAGCACCTGGGGGTTTAAAGTGCTCACTATGCTTCTAGATAAGTTCCTTGGGGGGTCTAGTTTCCAAAATGGGGTCACTTGTGGGGGAGCTCCAATGTTTAGGCACACGGGGGCTCTCCAAACTTGACATGGTGTCCGCTAAAGATTGGAGCCAATTTTTCATTCAAAAAGTCAAATGGCGCTCCTTCCCTTCCGAGCCCTGCCGTGCGCCCAAACAGTGGTTTACCCCCACATATGAGGTATCAGCGTACTCAGGACAAATTGGACAACAACGTCCGTGGTCCAGTTTCTCCTTTTACCGCTGGGAAAATAAAAAAATTGTTGCTAAAAGATCATTTTTGTGACTAAAAAGTTAAATGTTCATTTTTTACTTCCATGTTGCTTCTGCTGCTGTGAAACACCTGAAGGGTTAATAAACTTCTTGAATGTGGTTTTGAGCACCTTGAGGGGTGCAGTTTTTAGAATGGTGTCACTTTTGGGTATTTTCAGCCATATAGAACCCTCAAAATGACTTCAAATGTGAGGTGGTCCCTAAAAAAAATGGTTTTGTAAATTTTGTTGTAAAAATGAGAAATCACTGGTCAAATTTTAACCCTTATAACTTCCTAGCAAAAAAAAAAATTGTTTCCAAAATTGTGCTGATGTAAAGTAGACATGTGGGAAACGTTATTTATTAACTATTTTGTGTCACATAACTCTCTGGTTTAACAGAATAAAAATTCAAAATGTGAAAATTGCGAAATTTTCAAATTTTTTGCCAAATTTCCGTTTTTTTCACAAATAAACTCAGAAATTATCGACCTAAATTTACCACTAACATGAAGCCCAATATGTCACGAAAAAACAATCTCAGAATCGCTAGGATCCGTTGAAGCGTTCCTGAGTTATTACCTCATAAAGGGACACTGGTCAGAATTTCAAAAAACGGCAAGGTCATTAAGGCCAAAATAGGCTGGGTCATGAAGGGGTTAAATGCAAATTAAAAACAGCTCACCAAAGCTCTAGGCGATTAAAGCATGGGATCCACAGGACCTGATGAGATCTTTGCAAAAATGTATTGGAGAGAGTATAAAAATATAATCATGCTATTTAAAAGGACAGCATAGCAGCAACGTGTTTCAAATGCACATGGCGCTCTTTGTCAGAGCCTCTGACAAATAAATACATTTATGAATAGTTCCCAAAAAGCTGGATCAATCGTGTCTATTGGCAGTATTAAACATTTTAATGCTAATTTTGTTACTAAACCAAATTTTTGAAACCAAGGCTTATGTTTCTTAGAAAGTGTGTTTCCTGCATTGTGAAATGGGAATGCCATTATTTTTTAAAGCCAAAAGAAAATCTGCATAATCAAGAAATGTAAACATAACCACTTACTTCATAAAGTGTGTGGGTTGTAAACATTTTTTTTTTGCACAATTCCATATTCTGATAGACCATTATTAGACTTGTGTACACCACCCAGGAATTTTCTTATTAGGTCAATTTTAGTCTATATATCCTCCTGACATCTTAAATGGAGTTTCCTTGGTCCGATTTTCCAGATCACAGAGTCACTGCAAATAGCAGCTTCTTCATGATACAACTGAAAATGAATGTGATATAATCAAACATTCATTGAAAGATTCATCATGTATAGTTGGTGTAAATTTATTTGCAGTATCTGGTCCATTGAACATATCAGTAATCTGTGGCTGATGACCAGGAGGTCTGATAACTGATGATATTTGCGGCTCTTACTCTGGGTTGGACTTCTGTGATGTTATACTTGCTGTATGATTCACCAAAACAGATAATCAAAAGAAGAGCCATGGACTTTGTGACTTAAAAAGGGGTTCTCTGATCTTCCATCCATTGGCCGAAGGACCTAGTTCCTGTGAATAGTTTTGCACCAAGTTCAGCATTATGTAATCCCATATTTTGTCTTCAGTTAATCTTTCACTGGCGATAAATTATATGATATTCAGTTGGGTCTAATACTTAAAGTAGAGTTATTAGTAAAGTGGAGTGAACTTAGAAGGTTGGGCTGTTAATCTGTTGTGTACCACTGTCAATCTAAGACAGTTGCAGTCAAAACATGCCTCACAAGGGTAATTATGTTTTAACCACCGCAGACCTCTTCTACGATGCGATTGTGGGGTGCCGATGAGTTGTCATGAAGTCTATAAAGTCCCCTGTGCCTGTCATCATGGTGCTCCACTGAAGTTCAGCCTGTTGCTAAATTTAATAGATCAGTATTCTTGCTTTACACAGCAATATAGTTAGACATAAATGTACAAGGATTAGAGAAACACCAAAAACATTAGATATATTTGTGTATGTACTTATTAAATATTATTATGGATAAAAGTGGGAAAAAACACTTGGAATACAGAGAAAACCGACAAAGAAAGAACCAAGAATGGGTTTGAACAGTAAGTTCAAAATACCAAGACAACAGGAAAATATTATGGCTAAAATAGCCTTTATTAAATAGTATAAGGGCTAGTGGTGGCACAGAAGGCACTCATAAAGAATAAAAATGATTTAAAATGAAAAATCCGATACAGATGAACACAGAGCCGCAGATTGTAGAAAATGTACTTGTATCTATAATGATGTCAATTGAATACAAAGTGACAGTAGCAACTGAAAAATTCATATGGTCTATATATGCAAACATATCATAAAGTATGAGCAGTAGTAAGACTAACATTTATTAGTTCACAAAATGTGGACTTGTGTGTCAAAATGGAGCATGGAAAGTGAACCGAGCCAGCAGCAGCTAAGGAACACGCAGGTAATCATATACTATATTTTTGGACTATAAGACGCATTGGACCATAAGACGCACCCCCCCATTTTTCAGAAGGAAAATAGGGAAAAAACATTAATGAAAATAATGTGTCAAATGGGGGTCTGTCTTACAGTCCGAATTTAACTTACTGAGGAGATCCGCAGTGCTGGTGGAACGTGGTCACATGGGGTGTTCGGTGGTCCAGCGATATGACTCCCAGGCATGTGCGGCAGGTGCCGTGGCCTCTGCGATATCCCATCTCAGGTGCAGCTGGTGTGGAGAGGTGAGGCTGGTGTGGGCAGTTGAGGCTGGTGTGGGCAGGTGTGAGCTGGTGAAGCGGTGGTGCTCTGTGGAGTGGGGGGCTCCGCTGGCATTTTGTGAAAGTCTGGAGGCCCTGCACATCCAATGCTGCGATGCTGTGGCCTCCAGGAAAAAGGCCACCGGGAGTGGCGCATGCTCAGATTGAGTTCTCGGGAAAAGAGATCTCGGGATGAGATCTTGTTGCTGACATCTTAATCTGAGCATGCGCTGACCCCGGTGGCCATTTTCCCAGAGACCACCGCATCACGAAATGGATGTGCGGGGACTCCAGGCTTTCACAAAATGCTGGCGGAGCCCCTCTGCACCAGAGAGCATCACTCCCTTACCTGCCCGTACCTACTGCACCTGCTGCACGAGCCACACCAGCCTGGGAAGGGATTGCGATCATCGCTCAACAGAGTCGAACCGTGACCACCGCAGAATCGCCCAACTCTTGCTGCCGCCTCAGTATGTGTATGTATATTTTGACTATAAGACGCACCACCATTTTTCTCAAAATTTTGGGGAAAAAGTGCATCTTATAGTCCGAAAAATACGGTACATATAAAGAGTAAGAATAATAGTAAAAAATATATAGCATAGGGGTATAAATACCAAACTGGGATGTTTGTTGGTTTACAGCTTCTAAGTAATCAAATGGTACAGAGTTCATGGTTGCAAAACCCTTGGTGTAAACACTAAGTATATGTAATACATAGGAAGGTTACCACAAAGCATTTAACCTATCAGTGGGAAGCCTATAATGAAAGTCAAGTGACCAGCATATGTGTGCTGCACGGCACATGTGCTAGTGAGGTTACATACCAGGAGGCTTTGCTGTGTTGAATATTGTGGCGCCGAACACCAACATGCGATTCGGACATTACTAGACCATCATCAGTTTGGTATTTATACCCCTATGCTATATATTTTTTACTAATATTACTCGTTATTTATATATGGTTACATATGTGTTCTTCAGCTACTGATGTCACTCTGCACTTTATACTGTATGCTCCTTCTTGACACACAAATCAACATTTCGTGAACTAATATACGTTACTCTAACTACTGCTCATACTTTATTGTTTGTTCACATATGGTCACATGTATATTTTTCAAATGCTTCTGTCACCTTGTATTTGATTGACATCATTATGGGTATGAGTTTTTGATGAGCGAATAGTGAAATATTCGGATTCAGGAAAATTGGCACGGATAATTTGTAATATCTGCGTATTCGTACCGAATAATGAATCCATTGCAAGTCAATGGGAAAGCTGAATATTTTTCTTCGGACCCAGCAAACAGGATTAGGGGGAATGAGAAAAAAGCTGAAACAGATGGATATGGGCTATAACTAGTGTTGAGCGATACCGTCCGATACTTGAAAGTATCGGTATCGGATAGTATCGGCCGATACCCAAAAAGTATCGGATATCGCCGATACCGATACCCGATACCAATACAAGTCAATGGGACACCAAGTATCGGAAGGTATCCTGATGGTTCCCAGGGTCTGAAGGAGAGGAAACTCTCCTTAAGGCCCTGGGATCCATATTAATGTGTAAAATAAAGAATTAAAATAAAAAATATTGATATACTCACCTCTCTGACGCAGCCTGGACCTTACCGCTGTAAACCGGCAGCCTTCTTTGCTTAAAATGAGCGCGATCAGCACCTTCCATGACGTCACGGCTTCTGATTGGTCGCGTGCCGCTCATGTGACCGCCACGCGACCAATCAGAAGCCGTGACGTCATCCCTCAGGTCCTAAATTCCTAGAAGGGAATTTAGGACCTGAGGGATGATGTCGCGGCTTGTGATTGGTCGCGTGGCGGTCACATGAGCGGCACGCAACCAATCAGAAGCCGTGACGTCATGGAAGGTGCTGAACGCGCTCATTTTAAGCAAAGAAGGCTGCCGGTTACTACCAGGGCGCGTCCGAGGGTGAGTATATCCCTATTTTTTATTTTAATTCTTTATTTTTTACATGGATATGGATCCCAGGGCCTGAAGGAGAGTTTCCTCTCCTTCATACCCTGGGAACCATAGACTGGGAACTTCCGATTCTGATTCCCGATACCACAAAAGTATCGGATCTCGGTATCGGAATTCCGATACAGCAAATATCGGCCGATACCTGATACTTGCCGTATCGGAATGCTCAACACTAGCTATAACTAAATAGAAACAGCATGGAGAAAATGCCTGCAGGGCTTTCTGACTCACATATTGTATCTGGGAACAATGTTGTCAGACTATTGCATCAGTTTTATGGATTTTTAAAAAGACCTACCAAACCAAACCAACATTTTTTTTAAGGGTAAAAATGCTGAGGAACATTGTTACCTTCATAATTACATGTATATAACACAAAACAAAAATAAAAAATATGATACCCCCTTTAGCATATGTTCACATGGAGCGTTTTGGCTTTATTTTTTCCTTTAACATTTGTGAGGGATCCCACTCCTACATTTGGGAGGTCATTTGGGATGTCCCTCCCTCATTCCAAATTGTTAGCTTGATTGTGGAATGCATATTCTCCATCACTTTGGAATGCCACCTAAAACATGCCCATTTTAATTTTTGGCTTCACCTGCCACCAACACAACTATCATGTCCCCCACCATGTCATTATGCAGCTCTCCCTTCACATTTTTAGAGGGCTATAAGGTGCTTTGAAACCTGAGTTTGGGAAGGGCACTCAGGTGGCCCTACATCATACATTTGGGAGAGCTCTCACTCCTATATTTGGGATGTCCTTCCCACATTCCAAATTGTTAGCTAGATAGTGGAATACATAAACCCCATCACTTTAGAATGCCAGCTAAAACATGCCCTTTTGAATTTTGGCCTTCGGAGTTTTTTGAGCTCCACAGTTCATTTTGGACACTGCATCTCAATGGAGCCACTGTCATAGCGGGGGAAGCCGCTGTAAGGTGAATGTAATACAGGAATTGGGGGAGCTGTATGCTCAATGTTAGTAAATTGGATTCTACCAGACACCCAAAGCATTAAAATTAAAATCTGAATACAGTGTATGCAAGTGATGGCCTGGATTGTGGTCAGTCTGTCAGGCCTGAAATCCATGTCAGGAACATGTACAAGACTCATTTTACTTGGAAGCAGCCTCCTCAAGGGAAAGAGGCAGACGTGCCATTAACCAATCTGCACAAGCCTACACACTTTTGGAAACTACAGGGTGGGCCATTTATATGGATACACCTAAACAAAATGGAAATGGTTGGTGATAACTTCCTGTTTGTGGCACATCAGTATAAACTTTTCAAGATAGGTGGTGACCATGGCGGCCATTTTGAAGCCGGACATTTTGGATCCAACTTTATTTTTTACAATGGGAAGAGGGTCATGTGACTCATCAAACTTATTGAGAATTTCACAAGAAAAACAATGGTGTGCTTGGTTTTAACGTAACTTTGTTCTTTCATGAGTTATTTACAAGTTTATGACCACTTATAAAATGTGTTCAAAGTGCTGCCCATTGTGTTGGATTGTCAATGCAACCCTCTTCTCCCACTCTTGACACACTGATAGCAATGCCGCAGAAGAAATGTTATCACAGGCTTCCAGTATCCGTTATTTCAGATGCTGCACATCTCATATCTTAACAGCAGGCAATTGCCTTCAGATGACCACAAAGATAAGTCTAAGGGAGTCAGATTAGGAGACCTTGGTGGCCATTCGACTGGCCCACGACGAACAATCCACTTTCCAGGAAACTGTTCATGTAGGAATGCTCAGACCTGACACCCAAAATGTGGTGGTGCACCAGACCTGGTTGGAGGTTCAGTGGGGAGAGCCACTGATCGGTCTGGTCTTTTATTCCTTTCAACAGCTCTGCTAAGTTGTGAGCTTTATCACCCAAACAGATGAGCTTCAGCAGAGCTTTACTTTGCCAAAGCAGTGCTGCAGACTTCCCAGCTAGGGAGTGAGTGATTGGTAGGTTAGTTCAGCTGAGGATGATGAGGAGGAGGAAAAACAGGAAGCGGAAGTCTGAGATGACTTTCAAAAATGTATGCTAACACGGTGTACCTTGGCAAGTAGGTCCTGGCAAGTCAGGGTATGTTTTTTAAAACCACTGTACAACCAAGATCAGCATGTGGGCCATGCATGGAATGTGTACTAACTTGCCACGCTTTAAAGCCTCCACCAAGTTACACCCATTATTGCACACAACCAGATATAGTTGGAGGTTCAGTGGGGAGAGCCACTGATCGGTCTGGTCTTTTATCCCTTTCAACAGCTTGGTTGTGATGTGAGCTTTATTACCTAAACAGATGAGCTTCAGTAGAGCATGCTCCCACTTCGCCAAGGCAGTGCTGCAGACTTCTCAGCTGGGGAGTGATGGGGAGTTTAGTTCTGCTGATGATGATGAGGAGGAGGAGGCACAGGGAGTGGAATACGGGGAGACTGAAACCCTGATGGAAGTTGGGCCTGCTGTTCGAGGTGTGGGTAAGATGTGTGATGTCCCAGCCTTAAACTCTGTCCCAGACTCCACCAGGTCAACCCAGTGTGCCATCAGAGAAATGTAGCATCCTTATCCACAAGAACTTGTCCATGTGTCTGTGGTTAGGTGCACCTTCCCTGTGATTGCGTTGGCCAGAGCTCAGATGATATTGTGTAACACTTGCTTATGTAACGCAGGGAGGGTACACCGGGAAAAGTAGTGGCAGCTGGGAATCGAATACCATGGGGCTGTCATCGCCAAGAGATTGTGGAAAGACTCAGTTCCCACAAGTTGAAACAGCAACATTTCCAAGGCTAGCAGTGTGGCAATGTTTAGCGTTTGTGCCTGTGGGTGTGTGAATATATCTGCTTTCTGTTAAACGTCTGAAGCAGGGACAACTGAACGCTGTGCTGGGACAAAAAACTGGATGTGGTTGCTGACTGTTGTGTCTGTGCAACTGCAGTTTGCGGGCAGAAGGAATCAGTGCCTGCTTCATGGACAGCAGATTGAAAGGCCTTAACACAGGGGAAGGGGCAGTCGTTTCTTCCTCAGACATAGATTTTGTACCCTGGCATTCCGCCCACCTACTGGGGTGCTTGGCTGCCATGTGCTTTTGCATGCTGGTGGTGCTCAGGTTGGCAGTGTTCTTGCCTCTTCTTAGCTTGGTTTGGCAGATGCTGGAAATTACAGTTGTTTTGTCTGAAGGAATTTCAGAAAAAACTGCTATAAGGGGGAACAGAGCACCCTTGGCCTGTTTTTCAGCCATATGGAGGAGGCTCTGTGGAACAGTTGATCGAGTTCTACCTCTAGTCAAACCACTACCTCTTCTTGCCTGTTATTGTGCTATGGATCCATGCCTCTCTGTACCACTTTGCTAGATAGTTGTTACACCGTGCCACGTTGGATCAATGGCCTCATCATTGTTCACATCGCCTTCCAATTCATCAATCTGATCCTCCTTCTGAGTTGTGATTTTAGGCTGACCTGATGGCATCTGTGACTCTTGATTATCCTCCACCTCTTCAGATATGAATTGACTTTCACCAGCGTGGCTTTCTCCTGGCTGTGGGTGCTAAAATGTTTGGGCATTACTGCACTCCACCTCTTCATGAACCTCTATAATGTTGCACATTAAGAGGCCTGACAAATTACAAGAGAACATAAATAGTTCCTCAGAGTGGCCGGCATTGGAGTCATATGACTCCTGGGACTCTTGGTGGGAGGGAAGAGGACCAGATTGAGGATTTAGAAGTCCAGCATCTTGGCTAAAGAGACTGGACCATGTGGAAGATTTCATGGTGCTGCTTGTCAACACAGTGGAGCCTTTGTATGCCATCCAACCCACAACATCCTTGCACTTTTCTGGTTTCATCAGTGGTGTAGCACGCTGACCAAATTTGTACGGGAAGCTAGAACGAGATAGTCACCTTCTGATCTGTCACGGCCTTGGCAGGCACCACCACATCCATGTCCCTTAACTTCACCCTTTCTCATATTGAATCCGTTACTTATGAAAAAATAATTTCCTGGATTTATTTTTCACAAGTACCCTCACAGAGGTGTTATGTACAAATTTACTGTATCTAGCAATGTGTGGCTATAATTTTTTTCAGATATCAGATTTATTACACATGGCAAGAGCAGACTCACGAAAATTACAGGCACGTAGTCATGTTTGCGCATCTCATCAAGCTTTATGCCAGTCGCACACCTGCTGGATAAAGATATGCTGTTTATTAAACCAATAGAAAATTAGTATTCTTGATATCACCTTGCTGACAAAATTATTGCCTTTGATAAATTGTGACTTTTTTTATCTATGCCCGGATTGCACCAGTCGCCCAACTGCTAGATAAAGACACACTATTTATTAAACTGATTGAAAATTATAATTTTTTTATCGCCTTGATGATGCACTGCAACAGTGGTCTAATGAAAATTATTTCCACTGGTAAATTTTGATGTTTGCTTATCTCTGCCCGGATTGCGCCAGTCGCACATCTGCTAGATAAAGATACCCTGTTTATTAAACCAATAAAAAATTTGTATTTTTTTATATTGCCTTGATGACACACTGCAACAGTGGACTAATGAAAATGATTGCCACTAGTAAATTGTGTTGTTTGCTTACATCTGCCTGAATTGCTCCAGTTGCACAACTGCTAGATAAAAATATGCTATTTAACCAATAGAAATTCTTTTGAAGCTTTTAGATCACCTTTATGAGACACACCAACAGCAGACTCAGGGAAATTACTATTAAATAGTGATGTTTCTGTAGCTCAGCATACTTTGTGCCAGTCGCAAAACTGCTAGATAAATATTAGATATTTAAGCAATAGTCGATGAATATTATTAAGCAATTAGCTTTGAAAAAGGATGTTACTATATGCTCACACTGAGGAATGTTATTTAGCTATAAAAAAAATGATATATGCTGCTACACAGGAATATTATGTAGCTCCAAAAATTTGGTTTTGTTTATGCTGGTGCTAACTAATATTATTGCCTCTAAAAAGAGCTGATTTGTATATTATGGTAGTCGATGAAAGCCTGCCTATCGCTCCCTAATCCCATGGTCTTCCTAATCCTAAAGTATACAACCCAATGGAAAATAGCTCCAGCATGTTCTTTCAATGATGATGTGAACTTAAATCTTAAATCTCTCAATACGCTATCTCCACCTAAGAAAGAACTAATCTTCACCCTCATGAGCTCCTAAAAAAGCTTTTTGGAATAAAAAATTCACCCTATAAACACCATATACTCTCCCTATGCTCACACTATGCTCTCCCTATGCTATTTCTGGCTGCAGTGTGCGCAAAATGGAGCCGTCAAGGATTAAATAGTCCCTATGATGCTGTAAGGCCAGCCATTCACAGTAATGCCATACTAAAGATGGTGAAGATCGCACTACTTTGATTGACAAAGTAGTTCATTGGCGGCAAATAAAGCACCAAATATGCTGGGCGGGTCACTCGATTATACTGAGGTGAAGACCAAATTACGAATAATGAATACCATGAATAGCATACTGTCAGTAACGAATAGTGCCGAATGTATTCGCTCATAATTAGTTAATTTAAAGCAATCTGCAGCTATGTGTTCATCTGTATTGACATTGCCATTTAGTCCTTGTGACTGCCTTCTGTGCAACCACTTGCCCTTAGACTACTTAATTAAAGCTAGTTTAGTCACAATATTTTCCTGTTGTCCTGGTATTTTGAACTCACTGTTCAAACTCGTTCTTGGCTCTTTTTTTGTCATTTATAACAGCAATATAGTTGGATGATCAGAGTTTAAAGTAATCTGAAGAGACTAAGAGGTGGGCCTGTGGGCAGGTCTTTCCTTGGTTTCTCTGGCTTAGAGCAGTAAGATAAGACTCTGCCTACAATACTGCCCCTGAGTAAGAAAATCTCATAAACTGAAAACTTATAACACTGATTACATGAGCCCCGAGAAGAATTTCTTCACCCCAGGTATCTTTTTAGTCAGTATAAAAAAGCCATCCTGACAATGCCTGTAGTTTCCCTAGCAAAATCTTACTGACAGGCTCACTTTAAAATGCCCACAAAACATTTAATGTTTACAAAACTGCAGATACATTATTTTCAATCATGTTTCAACATAAATTTTGTACATTTACCTTCAATAGTCTCTGATTTGCACTGTCTATTGCTGGCTGCCGATAACCTTATCTGAGAATCTGTCACTCAGCCAGTTATGACTGTCTAATGGAGAGCTTTCAACTTTTTCTGTCTGTTTCATTTTATTGCCAAAAAACACATCATAGTTGAATGTATAGGGAAACAAAACAAAAACTATAGAAGCTACATTGTGCTAAATTTTTAATGAATCATAGAGGCGTGGTTTTTGGGTGTTTGATTCACCCTTTCCTTTCCCGCTGGCTGCATGCTGGCTGCAATATTGGATTGAAGTTCATTCTCTGTCCTCCGTAGTACATGCCTGCACAAGGCAATCTTGCCTTACACAGGCGTGTACTATGGAGGACAGAGAATGAACTTCAATCCAATATTGCAGCCAGCAGGCAGCCAGCTTGTAAGGAAAGGGTGAATCAAACACCCGAAAACCATGCCTCTATGGCTGAAAATTGTTCCCTCCAAATTCAGGTGACAGAGTCCCTTTAAGCAAAATAAAAACTACTTTGTTCCCAAAGCTGGGCAATCACTTTAATGTTATAAGGGAGGATAAATGCCTCACCTTTAGGATCCTACACAGATTTGGTGTCTGTGTCTTTTCGCTGCACTTGAAAAGACGTAGTAGATTGCGTCTGAGTGTCTGCCTCCTATAAGGATATATGCTCGAAAATGATGTACAGCAGAGTACACGTTCACTCTACTGGCACTATTATAGTCTATGGCATATGTCTAAATCCCGTTTTGCAGACATAAACCCTTACTGGGCCACCAACAAGGTGAGCTGGTTCCTGAAACCTCCTTTTTTTGCCACAGAATTTGTGTCGGAGAGCACCTTAAGACAACTCCAGAGAAAGTGATTTAATTCATTTAAACCTTGACTCTTAGTACTAATACTCAACCCACTTTTGTATTTAGTTAGAAGAGAGAAATCAAATCACTATTGCCTAAACAGACTGGACAAAGGTATTTACTCTATGTAAAAAAAGCATTTTCCATTTTCTACAAAGCTCTGTAAACCAATTATAAAATGTTAACATTATAGTGTGGAGCGCCAATGATTTTACACTCTATTTTCAAAAGTTTCTGTTAAATGTTGGCATTACTGACTCGGGCACAGTGATACATACTGAATAAAGTGGGAATGTATTATTCTTCAACCTTTCTGATCTAATATATTTGACCTTATCTTCATTATCACATGATGAAAAAAATAGGCCTGCTGTGGTCATATATTCCATGATCTTTGAAGGCATTGTCTCAGAACAAACTACATTTTGCTTATCATAGCCAACTGTGCGGTGATTCCCTATCATTGGAAACATATACATTCTCCATCTAAAGAAGCATGATTTCAAGAGATACTACACATTGAAAAGATGGAGGAGTTCAGACCTAAATCCTTTGTCAGATAAATGCCTTATGGAGACTGTGGCTTGATTTCTTATATGGTCTAAAACATAGTATCTTCTAATAAAGGGACATACAATTATGTCGAATGTCAAGTCTTCATGTATTATGCAGGTTCAAGAGCTGAGCCTGCACCATACCAGTCAAATGCTGACTATGTTACACTTTGTAGGCTGCAAACCTTTTAATATGGAAGGGGTTCATCTCTTATACTTAAATGGAACCTGTCACCTGAATTCGGCGGGACCAGTTTTGGGTAATATGGGCGGGGTTTTCAGATGTTTGATTCACCCTTTCCTTACCCGCTGGCTGCATGCTGGCCGCAATATTGGATTGAAGTTCATTCTCTGTCCTCCGGAGTACACGCCAGTGCAAGGCAATATTGCCTTGCGCAGGCGTGTACTCCGGAGGACAGAGAATGAACTTCAATCCAATATTGCGGCCAGCATGCAGCCAGCGGGTAAGGAAAGGGTGAATCAAACACCCGAAAACCCCGCCCATATTACCCAAAACTGGTCCCGCCAAATTCAGGTGACAGGTTCCCTTTAATGGCAATATTTGATAATCGGTCAGCATTATCCACTTTTCTTTTGTGCTTGTTTTTGTAATTCTGAATGAAATCCCATTTTTATTTTACTTGTTTGAAATTTTTGTTCTTTGCTATTTCTATCATTTTGTATCTGCTTTTGTAGCGAAAAACACCTCTAGTGCACCTGTAAATGGAATCTTAATTTGACTCATATGCCCAGATATCCTGAATTTACCCTACCCAGTTGAACATTTTCTTGTACAGATTGTTTTTTTGCATCAATGAAAAAACTGAATGTTTTAAAAAGATATAGAAAAAATAATAAAAGTTAATAACCAAATAGTTTTTACAGGTAGAGATTTTAATACTACAGTAAACACTGATAGTATCTAACATGTAATGTTTCAAGTATAATCTGTTTAATAAAATTGAAGATAATAATAATAATAATAATAATAATAATAATAATAATAATTAATAAAAATAAAGATGAGGATATCTTTTACATTTCCTTTTCAAAATTTGAACCTGCAAATTTTATTGCTGGAGAAGTCTATTTAGTATTAATATTAATTATAATAATATATTAAACAAAAATGCATATATAAACTGTATCTACGCAGGACTTGTTCTTACAAAATAGCAAAGTGCAGCATAACTGTTAAAATCTGTTTTGTTGTCAGGACGATAAATAGCTTCATTACACCTGCACTACATGAATGAGAGTAGAAAGGACTTATGTGAGAAACAGTTGGAACAGTTGCTGACTTGCTGAGCAAGGAAGATAAGTGCTTCCTTGGACAACTGATTTGCCATTGATTCATAATGCATCATGACCACAGTAATGTGCACCTATACTGAGGAACGCAAGCAGTGAGAGCAGGTGTTTGTGTAGTCAGCTTCTGCGCAATCTTTCTATAGCAAATGGATGCAATTACTGCATTGTCCCTAAAGGTGTTCTCTTGGGTTATCAGCACATTCACAATGTCGGAGAAAAATAAAAAGAGTCACATATTGATCAACTTTTCTAGGACCTTATTAAAAATAGATCCTTCGAATGGCCAGGGGAGAAGATTTTTTTTTCCTTTCGTAAGGAAAGATTTAACATTTAAAACATAAAACAGCTCAAAAGCAGCGATCGTTATTGTTCTGTTATAGCCATTGATTTAACAAGATTTTTTATACCATCGTAATCCGTTGTTTTACATTGACGGCCTATTTGAAGCATTGTTACTAGTGCCTCAGTAAAAGCTGCTGTACTATCTTTTAATCTTCTGTTTCTTAAAGGTGGCATTTTTTGTAAAATTAAAACAGTCAAAATGTTGCTTTTATGTGTAAACATTTAAATATATACTAATTTGTTTTACTGGATTAAAACTTGCAAATAACCTCTTCAAAGCGGAATCTTGAAATTCTTTTTTGACCACTTAGCATGATTTGCCAAATGATTTGGAATAATAAGCCATATCAGGCACTTCATTTTCAGACACATGCTTTGAAGCATTTATCCCTCATCAGATGAAAAGAAGGTGGTCTGATTTGGCTAGGAAAGAGTCTTTAGACAGCGAGGAAAGTTTCTTCTTGTGGAGAGTGCCAAACCAGAGTAATGAGATTTATAGGTCATGCAATGCTCCACTGCAAATTTAGAATTTTGGTAAATAATTTCAAAAAGGAAGAGGACTTAAAGTCTAGTGCCACTTATTGGGGATAGCAATCCTAAAAGTTAATATTGACCTTTTTACAAGCCATGCCACATAACTTAAGGTACCTTCACACGAAACGACATTATAACGATATCGCTAGCAATCCGTGACGTTGCAGCGTCCTCGCTAGCGATATCGTTTCGTTTGACACGCAGCAGCGATCAGGATCCTGCTGTGATGTCGCTGGTCGCTGAATAAAGTCCAGAACTTTATTTGGTCCTCCGATCGCTGTGTATCGTTGTGTTTGAAAGCAAAAGCAACGATACCAGCGATATTTTACACTGGTAACCAGGGTAAACATCGGGTTACTAAGCGCAGGGCCGCGCTTAGTTACCCGATGTTTACCCTGGTTACTAGCGTAAAATGTAAAAAAAACAAACAGCACATACTCACATTGCGTCCCCTGCAGTCTGCTTCCTCCTCTGACTCAGCGCCGCAAAGTGAAAGTGAAAGCAGCACAGCGGTGACGTCACCGCTCTGCTCTCACTGTACGGCGCTCAGTCAGTCAGGAAGTGGACGCAGGGGGACGTGAATGTAAGTATGTGCTGTTTGTTTTTTTTAGATTTTACGCTGGTAACCAGGGTAAACATCGGGTTACTAAGCGCGGCCCTGCGCTTAGTTACCCGATGTTTACCCTGGTTACCAGGGGACCTCGGCATAGTTGATCGCTGGAGAGCGGTCTGTGTGACAGCTCTCCAGCGACCAAACAGCGACGCTGCAGCGATCGACATCGTTGTCGCTATCGCTGCAGCGTCGCTTCGTGTGAAGGTACCTTTAGGATAAGAAGCCAATCAGACACTTCAATGTCTGGCTTAAAACAAACATACAAAATAAACAAAAAAATGGACTTTAGGTCATTAATCAGTCTACATTGACTGTCCTGTAGTGCTTATATTCTAAGTTGTCTCAGAAATTATAGTAAAAGGGTCAACATATAACATAATTTTCGTAATATAAGACGCTCCGGATTATAAGATGCACCCCAAATTGTGAAGAGAAAAATAGGATTTTTTTATAAAATGGTGGTGCTTCTTATAATCCTTGCTTCTTATTGCTTTCCGGGGGTGGTGGTTGTGGTGAAGGAGGGTCACAGGGTCTCTTCTGAAAGAGGCAGGAGTCGGGTGATACTGCAGACTGCAGGCTGGGATGAGGGGGTGTTACGATGCACCCTATTTTGCCCCCAATTTTTTTATAATCCGAAAAATATGGTAACTGATGAGCCTAGTGATTGCTTTCAGTGGTTACTTGAGGATTCACAAAACATCATCACTGCAGGACCATTATGTAAGACTGATGGCATTATCAGAACATCAATGCTAATGCAATGGGGTAATTTACCAGATAATTATAAGTTCTGTTGTATTTATAATCTCTAGATCTGTTTGAATGTGCCAAGATTAAAAGTTGTCAAATCATTCAAATTTTATAGCGATATTTGATTTCCAGTGAAGTTATTTGCCTAAAATTGAATTTTTCTTATTACATGGTTTCTCATCATAATAAACATTGGTTGTAAACAAAAAATCAATACTCACCTCATTGCTCACCTGTCCCACCACCCTTTAACCCACTGCCCAATCCTTCATGTCTCTTATTCCTCTTTGCATACCTACTCTTTAGTCTCTTCAATCCAGGCCATGGATTCTGGCTTGACTAGGTCTGACACATCTGTGTGGCGCACACAAAGCTGAATGTGTCGCTGCTGTGACAGTCACAACACTTGCATGGAGACCCCAACAAACAGGCTGCCATGCATGTGTTGTGACTGTCACAGAGCCATGACACATGGAGCTGTGGCACCAGAACACCTGATTATCAGGAGCTCTCCAGGTATCTGGGTTCCCGAGGCAGCTATTCGGATAAGGAGTTATCCGAAGCTACTTGATCATCCCTAATTACAGTGCATACAAATGCAGTTGTTGAGTTACATTGCTGTACAGACCATAAATTTTTACATTTAAAAATAAATTAAATGAGTTGTCCACTACTAATTTTTGTATTAGGATCAAGTCCTTAACCCCACTGTAGCGGCGCACTCCTGAGTCCCTTGGCATTCACTTTGCTTCCTCTTCCCACAAGGAATGTTTTGTGGAATATAATGGGTCATAATGTTTTATTTAATAGGCTGCAATGTTCTGTTCCAGTCAGAAGAGAGACTATTTATTTTGCCTTTTGTCAAAACTTTCAGTGACCACTTGAAAAGAAAACACAGGAAACTGTAGGCAGCTTGCAATGGCAGCAATGATCCATTATACAGTGGGTATGGAAAGTATTCAGACCCCTTTACATTTTTCACTCTATGTTGCAGCCATTTGGTAAATTCAAAAAAGTTCATTTTTTTTCTCATTAAATGTGAAAAACTTTTTTGAATTTAACAAACGGCTGCAAAGAACCAAAGAATGAAAAATTTAAAGGGGTCTGAATACTTTCCATACCCACTGTATATACTGTATATAATTATTTTAAAATTCCTATACCACTACAGGCCCAATTTTAACATAAAATTAGTGGTGGAGACCCTCTTTAATGCCTCATTTAGACGTCAGTGATTTTTCACATACGCAAAAAAATAGTCCAAATATCCTCAGTGTTTTTCATCCTATTTTCATCAGTGTTTGGTCTGTGTCAGTTGTTACCATTATTGTTTATCAGGGGTTTTCATGTATGAAAAAAATAAATAAATTGCAAAGCTTCTCCTATTCATCACATTCATGGACAGCACACGCTGATGTCATCCATGTGCTGTCCGTGATTTTTACAAGCCCACTTACTTCTCCGGGCAATTTTGATCTGAAATGATTAACAAAAATGGACATGTGTCCATGAATTTTTTGCAGACACATGGTCCTCAACAAAAAACTAGGAAGTGTGAACACTTCCATAGATTATAATGGGTACATGTTCTTTGCATGAAAACCACCAGTAGAACACTTACGTGAAAAATGGTAATTTGAATGAGACCTTGTGGTCATTGATATATTTTCTTTATTTGATTTTAATAAATTAAAGCTCTAAGGCAGCATCTAAGTTACCTACCTAAAATTACCTTTTTGGTAAAACATTTCGAGTGTATGTTGTGTCACACGAAGGCTCCAAAAATCCTTGAAATAAAACCTTAAAAATAATCTGTCACAAGGTTCTGCTAGAGCATCATAATGTAGGGGCAGAGATCTTGATTCCAGTGATGTTTCACTTACTGGGCTGCTTGCTGTCATTTTGATAAAATCTCTGTTTTTTCTGCTGTAGATCTGTCAATTCTCTGAATGATGAGCTCTGTATGACCCTGCCCACCACTGACTAGCAGCTTTCTGCCCATGTTAGTGTACACAGAAAGCTGACAATCTATATAGTGGGGGTGAGGTTATACAGAGCTCATGATTATCGAGGACTATATGGCAGCAGGATTACTAGTCCTCTAATGATAGTCTCCTGTTAAAAAAACAGTGATTTTATCAAAACTAAAGCAAGCAGCCCAGTTAGTGACACATCTCTGCAATTAGGGTCTCTGCCAGTAAATTATTCTGCTCTCCGATTAAGCGGCAAAAAACTGATGCCAGATTCCCTTTAACCCCTTTCTGACATTGGGCATAATAGTACACCCATGTCCGGACTCCCACTGTTTGGTGCAGGCTTCGCCGCTGAGCCCGCAACTTTCTGGGCACAAGTCAGCTGATGTATGCAGCTGATATGTGCCTGCAACAGCTGCGGGTGGAATCGTGATCAATCACGAGGGGCATCTGTGCAGGTGGTTTTGCCATCCATGGGTAAGAGAAGCTTGTCCTAGATATACACTCACCGGCCACTTTATTAGGTACACCTGTCCAACTTCTTGTTAACACTTAATTTCTAATCAGCCAATCACATGGCGGCAACTCAGTGCATTTAGGCATGTAGACATGGTCAAGACAATCTCCTGCAGTTCAAACCGAGCATCAGTATGGGGAAGAAAGGTGATTTGAGTGCCTTTGAACGTGGCATGGTTGTTGGTGCCAGAAGGGCTGGTCTGAGTATTTCAGAAACTGCTGATCTACTGGGATTTTCACGCACAACCATCTCTAGGGTTTACAGAGAATGGTCCGAAAAAGAAAAAAAATCCAGTGAGTGGCAGTTCTGTGGGCGGAAATGCCTTGTTGATGCCAGAGGTCAGAGGAGAATGGGCAGACTGGTTCGAGCTGATAGAAAGGCAACAGTGACTCAAATCGCCACCCGTTACAACCAAGGTAGGCCTAAGAGCATCTCTGAACGCACAGTGCATCGAACTTTGAGGCAGATGGGCTACAGCAGCAGAAGACCACACCGGGTACCACTCCTTTCAGCTAAGAATAGGAAACTGAGGCTACAATTTGTACAAGCTCATCGAAATTGGACAGTAGAAGATTGGAAAAACGTTGCTTGGTCTGATGAGTCTCGATTTCTGCTGCGACATTCGGATGGTAGGTTCAGAATTTGGCGTAAACAACATGAAAGCATGGATCCATCCTGCCTTATATGGAGCATCTTTGGGATGTGCAGCCGACAAATCTGCGGCAACTGTGTGATGCCATCATGTCAATATGGACCAAAATCTCTGAGGAATGCTTCCAGCACCTTGTTGAATCTATGCCACGAAGATTTGAGGCAGTTCTGAAGGCAAAAGGGGGTCCAACCCGTTACTAGCATGGTGTACCTAATAAAGTGGCCGGTGAGTGTATATGCACTTTCAGAACTTTACCTTTAGCTCTATGGGAACATGGTAATTCCATTATATGTTACATTCAATAGTGAGTCTGTTCCCGGGATATTTAGCATACCTCTTGCCCATTCATATCAGATTTTTTAGTTTACTCTCTTATTTATATGTATGTGATATTATGTCACCCAGTTCAATTTGTTATTTACTGGGCGTATATTTTATATATTCTTGAGTGCCTTTATTATATGGATTGCTTACCTCTGTCAGGTTGCATCATTGTTCATTGGACCTGTCCAGTACTTTCCTAATTTTATTATGTACACTTGTTTGTCTTGCTTGGATTTTGTAATATTAATAAAGTTGCATGTATTTTCTACGGTTACTGGCTTGACATCAGTCATTATTGATTCTATCTTTATATAACTACATTTAGGTATCCAAAAGTTCTTGTTTTTCTTTATGTGTATTCTATAGCTTTATTAGAGTATTCCTCAAAAATATGGTCATTCAATATTATCAGTTCTGGTATGGTCTTATAACTAGCTAAATGATGCTGTCAATCTCTGACAAAGGCATTTAAGTCGCGCTTACTCAAAGCATGTGATAAATCCCGCCCATCGGTGACCCTGTCATATGATCACGGGTCACCGATGGGTCGGCATGACAACCAGAGATCTTAAGCATACCTCTGTGGTCCTCATTGCCAGATTGCTATGAGCGCCGCCCAGTGGTCGGCGCTCATAGCAGGTGAGTATTTATGCTATGCACAAGCAATCTGATCATCACCTGTATGTCGAAGTACTACAGCTTCTTGTCTCCTATGAAGACTATTGAAACATGCAAAAATTAAAACAAAATTTAAAAAAATCTTAAAAAAGTGAAAAAATATAAAAGTTCAAATCACCCCCCTTTCGCCCTAATCCAAATAAAACAATAGAAAAAAAAATCAAATATACACATATTTGGTATCGCAGCATACAGAATCGCCCAATCTATCAATATAAAGAAAAATTAGCCCGATCGCTAAATGGCATAGTGAGAAAAAAAGTCAGAACGAAAGTATTACATTTCACATATAAAGCGCCATGGAATAAATGGCGCTATAATAATAAATAATAATAATAATTACATTTTTTTGGTCTCCGCAACATTGCATTAAAATGCAATAACGGGCGATCAAAAGATCGCATCTTTACAAAAATGGTATCAATAAAAATGCCAGCTCGGCGCACAAAAACTAAGCCATCACCCACCCCAGATCTTGAAAAATGGGGATGCCACTGGTATCCAAAAATGGTAAAATTTTCTTTTTTTAACAAAATTTGACATTTTTTACACCACTTAAATAAAAACGAACCTAGACATGTTTGATGTCTGTGACCTAGAAAATCATAGTGGCAGGTCAGTTTTAGCATTAAGTGAACATGGTAAAAAAAAAACAACTGCGGAATTTCACTTTTTTTGCAATTTCACCACACTTGGATTTTTTCCTACATATTCCAGTACATGATATGTTAAAACCAATAGTTTCATTCAAAAGTACAACTCGTCCCACCAAAAAAAAGCCCTCACATGGCCATATTGACCAAAAAATAAAAAAGTTATTGCTCTGGGAAGAAGGGGAGCAAAAAACGAAAATGCAAAAACTGAAATACCCCTGGTTGTTAAGGGATTAAAAACATTGAACAATGAGTTTCTGTATAATTTTTGTGAAATTTGTGAAAATGCAAAAAAATCAGAAATATCTTAAATAACTTAAAGTATAATACAATATTTGCAATCATATTTGTTCTCTGAATTGTCACTGCAATGTGACTGTTTAGTGTGTCATTTGAGAAAAAGAGCAGTAGGTGTTAGAGAGCTGAGATGTACAGTAATATTATTATTTAAACTCCTATAGAAGAGTTATAACACTACATATATACTTGAAATGAAAACTGTTTGCTCTGCCCAAGGCTATGATAAATGAATGTTTCTCGTATGATCTTGCTTCACCATCCTCCTTACTTCTGACTGGATTAATGGACAAACTTCACAGATTTAGCGGAAAAGATAACTTTCAATACATTGCTCATGTACAGAATGTTGCAGGGTATAGACTTTAAATTGAACTTTTGAATTTTGTAGCAAAAAACTTTATTTTTGTAGTCCTGCTGCTCTACCTTGATATAAAACACTGAACCATATATCAGAAGAATAGTTTATACAGTCATGGAACAAAACTATTGACACCCTTGAAATTGTTCCAGAAAATTAGCTATGTCTCCCAGAAAATAATTGCAATTACACATGTTTTATTATACACGTTTAATTCCTTTGTGTGTATTGGAACAACACAAAATGCAGAGAAAAAAGGCAAATTGAACATAATTTCACACTAAAGTGAAATAAATAAAAAATGTATTGTCACCCTCAACTTATTATTTGGTTGCACATCCTTTGGAATAAATAACTGCAATCAGGTACGGACTGGGGATGAAATTCAGCCCTGGCATTTGAAATCACACAGGCCCATGTTGTCCCCATCACCATGAACAAGATGGGATATATTACTAATATTACCCTGGATGGAGGAAAGGAAGATTTACTACAAGAAAGATATTTCTAATGATACCCGTGGCCTGCTGGGGTAAGTGACGGAGTATGGGTGTCTTCACAAGACAGATTCTGCTAACCTTGTAGCAGACAAGGCAGCCCATGACCAGACAGGCCCTTCTGGCATTTGCCAGAATTGTCAGATGGCCAGTCCGGCACAGACTGCAATCAATAGCTTATTATAACCATAAACAAGCTCTAATGATGCCTACTGACTAGTCTGTGTGTAACAGATTATTCATTGCACATAGACTGCCATTGTTCTCAGCAGCACAGGTCCTGTTTACACAGGACAGTGTGCTGACGAGAACAGTGATCAGTCATTCAGAACAAACTATAATTTTCATCGGGTGCAGCCTGTTTTGATTGCAAACTTATCATAAAACAATGTTCCTAAGATAATCTTGCACTACAAATGTACCTTAAGGGTATGTGCACACGTTGCAGATTTGCCTGTGGAATTTTCTGCGTAGATTCTGCATCTCTTGGCAGAAAATGCAGTTAAAATCCACATGTTTTTGATGCTTTTTTGATGTTCTTTGATGCAGATTTTCATTCTTTCTTTTATGCTGATTTGTATGTGTTTTTGTAAGCTAAATAAAGATATATTATTTAACAAAAAAAGAATTGTGATGTCATTTCCTTGTCCAACCTCTTCTTTTATATACTACATTGAAGAATAATGTTTACAAACAGATAGATAGATAGATAGATAGATGGATAGATATATAGATGTATCTATCTATCTATCTATCTATAGATCTAGCTTTCTATCTATTTATCTATCTATCTATTATTTATCTATCTATATATATATATATATATCTATAGATAAATCTATCTATAGATAGATAGATATATCCATAGATAGATAGAAAATAGATAGATACTGCAATTAGATAGATAGATAATACCAAGCCTGATGTTTAGTAATAAACATAATAAAATGGTACATATAGAGTTAAATAACGACACACACACACACACACACAATCTGCGTTTAAGGCCGGATTCACACTTGCGATAAACTCGCATGAATCTCACACTTCAGTACCCAGCACTGCCGCCGGAACTCGGACCAGAGCGTTCAGCTGCATAGAATTACATGCAGCCGCACACTCCGGTCCCGAGTGCCGGGTACTGAGGTGCGAGACTCGTGTGAGTTTCTTGCAAGTGTGAACCCAGCCTTAAACGCAATATCTGTTTAATTTGAAAAAAAAATGGCGTGGGCTCCCGCACAATTTTCTGTGCCAGAGAGGGAAAGCCAGTGACTGGGCGCCGATGTTTAAATCTTGACCCCTGAGGCCTTTTGCTGCCCAACACTAAATTAACATTTAACTCCTTGGGGGTACAGCAATAGGAAACGGATCACTCACTGTCGACTTTTCCACCAGACAACTCTGCCTGTTGTCTGTGCATGAGTGCTTTGATCTCCTTTTGCTCAAGACAATGTTCTATTACAGTACCTAAAGGGATCATAGGATGGCATTTTCATTTGTCAATACCAACTATACTCAAACCTTGTGATGGCAATTGTACTCGGCCAATCTTAATGGTCACCTCCTTATACCCCACTTGTGGCAAAGGCTGACCAAAGATGGCGACTATGGTCAGATCATTATCTGGGCTGCGGTTAATATCAGAGTCAGCCCAGTACTGTTTGTAAAGAATATAGGGCATAGTCATCACCTGTGAGCTGATGTCCAGTAAAGCATTCATTGGGATGCCATCAATCACAACTGGGACTTGGCTCACCAGCTTTGCAGGCCTGGTCATCCTACTCCTGGGGGTTGGTCCTCTGCCCCAGAGGTTGCTCGTTTAAATAGCAGAATCTTGCGATGTGCCCCGCCTTGCTGCGGCAGCAGCAAGTGGGTCCTCCGTCCTCGTCATAGCAATCATTGTCTCTTCCTCTGGTCGGTGGGATCCTCTTCTGCCATCTCCATGGGATGTCATCTGGACTGGAGGCCAGCTGGATCTTCTCCTTTGGGGACACTTTTATGGACTGCACGGTTTTGGTTAGTGTAGCCACACTTTTTGTCAGCTCCTGGACGTGGAGATGCAGTCCTGCAGCAGGTTCAATATCTAGGGTCTGCGTGTCGGCCTCAACAGGAGCCTGTGGAAAGGATGTCTCTTCCTGGTGGTATGTAATTGCTGAGCGCCTTAGTGGCGCTGTGCGGCTGGAATTTTGTTCATGCAGCACCCAGATGGCTCTATCTTTAAAGTGTGCAAAGTCCAGGTCAGGGTTTTGTAGGGCCAAGATGCACAGCTGTGTCCTGTGGGTGCTGGACAGGAGTCGCTCAATAAATTGCTCCTTTAACAATCTGTCCCCATCTTGCACGATGTCGGGGTCAACCTGCTTAATGGCCCACGGCACCTTCTGGAGATTAAGGGCATAGTCCCGCATGCTGTCCTGCACCCTTTGTTTACCCCCAAAGATTCTCATTTTTATCTCTGCTGCAGTGCGGGTGTCAAAGGTGTCCTTCAGCCTGGCCAAGACTTTCTTAACAGTTCTTTTATCAGTTTCCAGCTAGAACTTTGCCTCCCCCTGGGCTGCACCAGTTAACTGGCCAGTAAGGATGCTGACCTTTTGATTCTCAGACAGGGGGTACACTTTAAGCAATTTACATAGTCTCCTCTTGAAATCGCTCAGGGTGTGTGATTCCCCTGAGTACTGCAGTAACCAGTCTGCTCCTGGTATATACGGCATTGATAATGGCATTACAGAAGCTATGGCTGCCGCTGGATCTGGCTGCATCAAGGGGGCTGCGGCTGCGGCCGCTGCTGAATCTCTACCCAAATTGGACATTTTCTTCTCCCCCTAGTGAACCTCAGCCAGGCTCTGTGTTTCCTTATTGATGTCATTGGCTGCTCCACCGGCGGTCTGGATGGTACTCCTTCTGGCTTCCAAAGTCGGGGCCTCCTGCTTTCTTGCCTGCTGACAGCAGAACACAGAGTGCAGCTTCGCTTCGCACTTTCTTTTGCTCCACCCACAAAGACACACCCCCTTGAGCACACCATGTGGCGTGAAAGATGGCGGTTATCACACAGTTTAATAAAGTCTATGGCACACAGGACCCAGTTTGCTGGGTGGGTCCATCCTGTTTGTGATGCCAGAAATGCAACACTCGCCAGGGCCGTGGGGTACTCGGAAGGGCTACCTGTGCAGTTTTGTAAGGGACTTGTGGATGTTGGGGTGCAGGACTGAGAGTGCAGTAATAACTAGAGGACATAAGGGTTGCAGTTTTCTTTACATTTAATGCCAGGTTGCAGGTGCAGTCCGGGCACAAGTCACAGCTGGTGATGGCAATTCAGAGTCCACCTAGCCAGGTGGGGTTGGAGGCCTTCCTTCTGCACTGTTCTCTGGGTGCTTTGTGCTTTTAGTTTCACTCCAGTCCCTCCCTCAGTCTGTCCACTAAGTGAAACACTGCCCACATGGCAGGCAGCTTGAGCCTGTTCCAGGTGTCACTCCCTCATGGTGACTCCGGGCTCTTATATGCTGCTGTGTCTCCGGGTGTCAGCTGGAGCCAGGAGACCTGCAATCTCCTGTCCTCCAGATTTGGTTGTGGGGCCTGCAGTTCCCACACAACCATGGACTCCGGTGTTCAGTCTTTGGTGCACAGTCCTGGGGTGAGCTCAGTCATAGCCCCTATCCCCCAGATTCTCCTCACTTCTTGCCTCTTCCTCCTACACTGTCTGCTCCCTTTTTCAGACTCACTAACCTCAACTCCAGACCAGAACTTATAGGAAAGTTCCCCGGAAAACTGGGTTAGAGCTCCCCCTTCTGGTCAGGAAAGGTGTTGGATTTGGACATCAGCTGGTAAGGGGACCCCTCTTTGCTTCCAGGCATGGCATCACCCCCCTGAGGAAGGCAATGCCACTGTAGCAACCGGACTCCTGGGTTGCCACAAATAGGATTGAACTAGGCTCAGGAAAACCTACCAGAGATTAACTACCAAACAGTTCATATATTACAATGCATAAAAGGTTATTGACTGGCATATATTTTGCAAATATTGGTATAACCATTTATTGAACTTGTACTTTTATGAACCATAATTTTGTTTCCAATTAGTAACGTGCTCTGGTTATTATTTATTTTTGTAGGCAATAAAATGTCACTGGTACTCTCTTTGCAAACACTTCTCATTTATAGTAATATACTGGACAAGATATATTGCATATTGTCTCCTTCTCATTTGGGAAACCATCTTAGGGCGCATAATTATCTCATCAGTCTCTCTTAAAATTCATGTTTAATAAACCATGTTCCTGATGCAGCAAATTTTGCTCCATTTAGAATTCTTGAGCTTAAACATGTACAAGAATACACTAAAAAGAAATCCTTTGAGAAAGATTCAGAATAATCAGTTTCCCTGTTTTTACTCACCTAAACTTCTGGTAGAAGCATTGTTTAATAAATCTTTTCATTTTATCAGAACTGGGATGCTTTCTATTCTTCAGATAATTATTTAGAAAAATAATGAGATAATGCAAATTGCTGACTTTCTTTGGTGATATTATCTCTTTCAGATTATATTGTGATTTTTGCCTTTTGTTTTCAGTCTATAGAAACAAACAATAACTACTTATAATAAGAAACAAATAGTATCTTGCATATTTAATTATTCAAGTTCAACAAGTTCTAGTTTATGAGAAAAAGTATATAAAAGAAAATTTTAAGTTTCACATTTCACTTAAATTTCTATTACAATATGCAAATTCAAAGCTAAATGTGACTCTTCTTTGTAAGACCCTACATTTGGCATGTGATTTTTGTAATAGTATAGTCTTGTCAACATGTGACTACTAATTCTGCTTCCCCTTTCCTCCATGACATGGACAAATGATATAATATTAGAAGACCATACACATGCAGTAGGAACAGAATACGGAAAGTACCATAATTTGTAGTATATAGAGTTGACCGAATTTGTTTGGGTTCCCTCTTATTCGGCAAGCTATAGCACTTGCCGAATAAGCTGCAGAGGGAACCCAGCTTCCTGGATAGCACCGGCTGATCGGCTGATCGGCGCTACAGCTTCATGTGTCACAGCTGTGTCACAGTCACAGCACTTGCATGCAGAGCCCAACAAACAGAGGGAACCCAAACAAATTCGCTCAACTCTACTAGTATAGCATAGATTACAAATTCATTGGCTTTGTTATCCTTGAAGTTCTTATGCTTGATGCCAAAGTATTGCATTGCTAACGACAGTGTAAGAAATTAGAGGTAAGCAAATTGATTCGCTGCACCCTGGACAAGTGGCCATGCCAGTATTTTGTGACTGCTGGACAGGAGCCCTGTGAACTGTGTCCTAACTGCCAGCACATTTTTTTGCTTTGGTGTCCCAGTGTGACATCATCATTGCGGCAACATCAAGCTGTGTTTTTTCACACTGAAATACCAACATGAGATAAAGGATTAATTCTTGAGCTAAATAAAACATTTTTCATATTTTTTAATATAGGGGCGTACAGAATAAAAAATTGTTTCTCTTTTTTTCTCCAATGATTGACAGTCCACTGGTTGTACATGATAATGTAACTTATCCATTCATGTCAATGGGTCTGAGTTTAAACATACAGAACAAGGAAAAGATTGTCAGTGTTTTTGTGGTGAAGAAAAAAACTTTTTCCAATCCTGGGCAACCATTTTGACAATGCTTATCAATAAATACGTAATTTTTTGTTCACAATGGCACAGTAAATGCTGTTTTTTTTAATTATCCAACACATAAAGAAGCTTTCAGTATTTTCTAAGGGAGATTTAAACTTGACTTTTGAGGAAACCATAAATTAAAAATAAGTAAACTTGCGCAAATTCAGACACTTAGCTGATTATATAAAAATATGAATTTGAGTGTTGTATAATTATTGTTTTCAGAAAATTGACTTAATCTCTCTGAAGTAGTAAGAGATAGGTAGGAAACATTGTTTCTATTCATGCCATTCTATTTTGAAAATTGCAGAAGCAGGTTAAGAATAAAATGATTGTGTTTTGTTTCCGAGATGATTCATCAGTCACAGAAATTCATTTTAATAGTATTGGACCCTTTCAATGAGCTGTCTCTTCAGTAGAAACAATACATTGTTTTATTCACCAGATATATGAGCTTAAAGACATTTATATACAGAATTGCAAGCTATCCTGATATGCATACAGATATTTTCAGATTTTTTTGTCAATTCACATCAATGTCTATAGATCAGATAATGGGAATTGATCATTACAATCCCAATAACCAGCGCTAACCTGTCCAGCTTCAAAAAGATCATTATTCTCTTATGGATGCTGGTAAAAAGTACTCTGTTTCTATAGACTGTGTTTGAAATCATGGATAGTTAGGAACCGTAAGTCTTGATATTCTTAATTATACTTGATAATCAAACTATTGAAATCATTGCCTGTTCTCAAAAGCAACTTTGCCTCTTCAGTAGATTACATTTTATTATATTCAAAAATAAGGGAGTTACTTTTTTAGATTTTTTATAAGGTGTGTATGGTATTTTATATGAAATAGTTGTATGTCATACTTTTTTAAAGGGCTATTTATGTTTTTAAAAATGTTAATCATGTCCACCTTTAGATTTTTTTTTTTCAAGAGTAAAAAGAGGAACTTTCTCTGCTTTGAGTAGGTTAAACTGGCCACATCATAGAATAGTGGCAAGAGAGCTAAGTAAAATATTTTTTGGACTTTACCATATTTTTTGGATTATAGGACACACCTTTTTGGGAGAAAGATGGGTGTGCAACTTATAGTCCAAACTTTGCTTACAGGGAGATTGTAGTGGTGGTAGAGCGGAAAAACAGGAAGCAGTGTCGCTGCTGCAGGAAGCCTGCAATGGCAGGAATACATCTAAGCTGTGGGCTCCATGCTGAAGCCCACCATCGGGAAATCAATGGGCAGAGTGGGGACTCTGCTAGATGCTTCACCATGACACATTGTTGAGGTCCAAGGCCCACAGCCTTGCACCACCAGGAAAACCCCTCCTCTCAGCCTGGTGACCGAAGCATCACCCCACTCCTGTCATCACTGGTTTCTGTCTACTGTGACCCCACTCCATTGCTGCCACCCTCCTCCCCCCGGTAAGCTACCATAAATTCGGACTATAAGGCGGACCCCCATTTTATAAAAAAATATAATTTCCTTATTTTTCCACAAAATTTGGGGTGCGTTTTATGGTCCGGTGCGTCTTATAGTCTGCAAAATGCGGTTTTTATTTTTCATTTCTCTTCTCTTGCAGAGAAATTAACTGATAAAGTTTAGACTATATTGACTATAATTTATGTTATAGTTTTACTGGGCATTATCAGAGATTTGTCTCTATGGGGTGTGTACTCCTTCCCTTGCATGAGGTTGATCAATCATAAGCAGGCGGTGTCTTGCAGGGAAGAAAAGAACATGGCCTCCTCTCCTCACTGATCTCTGCAGTTACTATGTAGAGATACAGCAGAGCTGAGTTATGTACCATAGAAAATACTTCCAATTCTTGTTTCATTGCAGTCAGTGTGGGAGGAAAGTGAGATCTGACATCACTGTGAGATGAGATCTGGAAGTGTTGGTAATGATACATGATGCAACTCTGTTTTGTCTACACAGTAGCTGCAAGGCTTCTACTGCCTCATTTCAAATATTGTCACCTCAATGCTTCAGAATGCTATTAAAATATGCTAGTATCTAAGGATGCTGCACATTTGTCATACTGCATTAGCCACTGTGATAAATTTGGTGCATTTTTAGCTAAACAATTTTCTTAATAAATCTGCATTAATGTTTTCTTATCCAGTCATTGACAAGGTGCACATGACTGACATCTAGGAACTGACTAAGTAAGATGCAGCTATGCAAGTATTTAACTACATACAGTGGAGGAAATAAATATTTGATCCCTTGCTGATTTTTTAAGTTTGCCCACTGACAAAGACATGAACAGTCTACTAATTTAAGGGTAGATTAATTTTAACATTGAGAGGTAGTATACCAAAAATAAAATCCAGAAAATCACATTGCATAAATTATATAAATTTATTGGCATTTTGCAATGACAAATAAGTATTTGACCAACCATTAAGAGTTCTGGGTCCTACAGAACAGTAAGATGCTCCTAATCAACTTGTTACCTAGATTAAAGACAGCTGTATTAAATAGTCACCTTTCTAAAAGACTACTATCCACAGACTCAATCAATCAGTCAGACTCTAACCTCTACAACATGGGCAAGACCAAAGCTTAAGAAGGATGTCAGGGACAAAATCATAGATCTGCACAAAGCTGGAATAGGCTGCAAAACCATAAGACGCTGGGTGAGAAGGAGACAACTGTTGGTGCAATAGTAAGGAAATGGAAGAAATGCAAAATGACTGTCAATCGACATCGATCTGCGGCACCATGCAAAATCTCACCTCTTGAGGTATGCTTGATTATGAGGAAGGTAAGAGATCAGCCTAAAACTACACGGGGAACTTTTTAATGATCTCACGGCAGCTGGTGTTAGGGTTGGTGGATAGCACTAAATAAAATATAAAATAAAGTGCAATTGCAACCCAGGGCCCACCATGCAGAAATGAACGTGCTTGTAGTGTGAACAATGACGGAACAAAACAGCGAACGCTACCTTAAACACACTGTGTTAATGCCACACAGTGTGAAAAGAACACTGAGTACCAAGCTCAGGTACTTCACAGAGAGATACTGCACTAAGAATGTTAAATACTATACCCTTTTACCCTTTTAATGTCACAGGGATGTTAGCATGTGGCTTGCGCTTGCTCTGCAAGTAAACTGTTCTAACCTCATATAAATATGAAGCAGATGCTGTGCCAAGAGAAGGAACACTTATGATGCTAGGTATAATACCCTGTCATCACTGGGAGGAAGGATATGGGTTGATCTTGCTCTGTAACTGAACTGTGCTAACCGCACACACAAACGAAACAGATGCAAAGCCAAGCGGCTTGTTACCCCAGTCCTGACGCTACATGTAGCAAACTAGAGACTCAGGTGTTGAGCCATGGGTACAAAACCGCATAAGTGTGCTACCTGCTTTCCAACAAATTACAGTCTTTGAGCATAGGCAGACCCACACAAACATGCAGAGTGGTAGAGTAACCACCCACACACCAAAACATAAATGACACTAGCGTGCCCGCGTGCGCTACTGAGAGCCTTTTATGCACTAGGCTCCACCCAAAACATTCATGCCCAGTCAGCCAAGACATCGCCTGCGGGCCAATCCAGAACTGCCACATCACCAGAGCAGCTATCGTCCGACCAACAATAAGTAGATGCTACATCATGGACATGCTCATTAAGGTGATCTCTGGACTTAGACTGAAGAGTGCAAGGCTTCACCTGCGTATCACTAGTAGCTATAGACTTAGCTGAAGAGCCAGCAGTAACCAAACGTCCACCACGAGCCTGAGCAAGATGCTGGGGCGTGAATCAGAGACCACCGTAGCAGATAATGCATAGGATCTATCCCGCTCAGTGGGAGAATCCCAATGCCTAACAGCTGGGACCACAGTCACAAAACAAACCATTGATAACTCTTTATGCCATAAAGGTTTAAAATTCTGCAGTGCCAGAAAAGTCCCCCTGCTCAAGAAGGCACATATGCAATCCGGTCTGAAGTTTGCCAATGAACACCTGGATAATTCTGTGAGTGATTGGGAGAAGGTTCTGTAGTCAGATGAGATGAAAATTGAGGTCTTTGGCATTAACTCAATTCACCCTTTTTGGAGGAAGAGAAATGCTGCCTAAGACCCAAAGAACACCATCCCCACTGTCAAGCATGGAGGTGGAAACATGTTTTGTGGAGTTTCTCTACTAAGGGCACAGGACAACTTCACCACATCAATGGGAGATTGGATGGAGCCATGTAACATAAAATCCTGAGTGACAACCTCCTTCCCTCCACCAGGACATTAAAAATGGGTTGTGGCTGGTTTTTCCAACAAGACAATGACCGAAAATATACAGCCAAGGCAACAAAGGAGTGGCTCAAAAAGAAGGACATTAAGGTCATGGAGTGACCTAGCCAGTCACCAGACCTTAATCGCATAGAAAACTTATGGAGGGAGTTGAAGCTCTGAGTTGCCAAGCGATAGCCTCAAACTCTTAGTGATTTAGAGATGATCTGCAAAGAGGAGTGGACCAAAATTCCTCCTGACGTGCGCAAATCTCATCATCAACTACAAAAAACATCTGACTGCTGTGCTTGCCACCAAGGGTTTTGCTACCAAGTATTAAGTCTTGTTTTCCAGAGAGATCAAATACTTATTTCTCACTGCAAAATGCTAATAAATTTATATAATTTATACAATGTGATTTTCTGGATTTTATTTTTGATATTCTATCTCTCAATGTTAAAATTAATCTATCCTTTAAATCATAGACTGTTCATGTCTTTGTCAGTTGGCAAACTTACAAAATCAGCAAGGGGTCAAATACTTATTTCCCCCACTGTACATGGGACTTGATAAAGGAAAAAAGTTTTTAGTAATTGTCTTTGTATCCAATAGTTCAAATGTATCTATTTAAAATGTATTAGGTTTAAAAACCTTTTTAACTGTTTTTATATGGGGTCTAAATTGGTTCATGATCCTAGTTCAACTGGTAGACATTACAGATAGCAGATTGTCCTTGTCCTGGAAATTACACGATTCAGTAGGATTTTTGTTTCATCTATGTACAGTATTCTTTGTGGAAGCATATTTTTCAGAATGATGGATGGAATATCAGTTGAAACCAATTCCAGCTTTGGCACTACTTAACCTGGGAATAGAAGATATACCCATATCTTTTCTATGGTCTATAAGTCATATCTTTATAGCAGCTAGGCAATCACTATTAAATGTAAATTTGCACTTGCAGTGAACTTTTTCAGATGTAATTCACAGTGTATGCGCACAATTTCAATTAGATACTTTTTCTGGCACTAAGCATGAAAAGTTATGAATGGTTACAGAATAGAGTAGCTGTGGAAAGATACCTTTTTGTGCATTTTATGAAATTTTAAATCGTTTTTACAATAAAACTGTTTATTACATAACATTTTAACATGCTTTGCTTACAAGTATCCTTGTTTTTTCATGACATCATCAATCTACAGCATCAATTTAATGAGACAATTCCTTTGACAGAGATTGCACCTTTACTGAGACTATGAACATGCTTACATCTTGGCTTAGAAAGTAGTAAGAACATATGGAGATATTTAATTTCCCACCATAATGATGTTTGTTTTATATGCATTGCACATAAAAACTGTAAAGGTTCATAATAATCCAATCAGAATTTAAATATTATTGATGATATTATAGTTAATTCCAGATGGTGGTAGAGGGAAAAAATAAATGGTGTGTGTAAAAGAACAGAAAAAAAGTGTTGTACAATGCCACAAACTAATATTTTTAAAGATAACATTTAAAAATTAATCAGAACTGTTTATCAACAAATTTGCGTGAAGGGTTGCTTTGTACCAAAATTTAGCGGGTTTATAAAGTTGTAAAATTATAAATGTTTCAAGTAAATACATTTTGGAAAATTGATAATAAAAACAGAAGCAGAAAATATTTCATAATTTAACTTTAAGTTATAATGATGTCCAGTAAACTTGGATAATCACTTATTGTCTTTAGGGGTTAAAATAGACATAATATATAACCTAACAACATAAGTCTATGATGTATAACCTAACAGGAATAAAATGCTCTGTGATAAACTTTGACCTCAAATTCTCTTGGGATCTGAAAGTCACAGCAGAGTGAGCAAGAAAAAAAAATAAAAGTCAGACAGTAATAGGTTTGTCCACTTTTAAATGCAGACACAACAGCAGATTGATTACTTTGAGCTGTCTATAAAGAATGACCTGTTAGAAAATGAGTATGGAGGCCAGTTCTCCATGTAACTCATTGTTTCAAATTTCCCAGTGGAAGGAATTTAACAAAGATCCTTGAAGTTGGCTGAAAAAGATAAATTGCATATAGTGTCACTTAACAATTGACATATTCCCCTTAAATGTACTCTTCATCATTTCCTGATCATAAATGTTTACTATACACTAGAATGACAAAGAATCTTTTCTAACTAACCATCAAAAAATAAAAAGTAAATTGCCTTAACAAAAGACTTGATATTTAAGAGCAGTGATGAGCGAACCTGTTCGGGTAAGGTGTTATTCCAGCATGCTTGAGTGCAAATTGAACATCTTCGGCTTGCTCTAAAAATAGGTTCATGTCTCCATGGCTGCATGTCTCGTGACTGTTAGACAGCCATAACACATGTGGGGATAGCATGTTTGTTAGGCAATCTCTGTATGTGTTGCAGCTGTCAAACAGCCATGACACATGCAGCCATGGCGACTAACAAAAATATTCAACCTCTCTTTTCCGATATTTTTCCCTCCTCATTTAAGCATGCCATCATACATCCATTACTTAAAAAACCATCCATCGACCAAAACTGTGCTGCTAACTATAGTCCTGTCTCTAATCTTCCCTTCATCTCTAAACTCCTCGAACGCCTGGTCCACTCCCGTCTTATCTGCTATCCCTCAGATAACTCCTTGACCCTCTTCAATCTTGTTTCCACTCTACTGAAACTGCCCTTACCAAAGTCTCTAATGATCTAATAACTGCTAAATGTAATGGTCACTACTCCATGCTAACTCTCTCGGATCTGTCCACAGCATTCGACACTGTGGATCATCAGCTCCTCCTCACTATACTCTGCTCCATTGGCCTTAAGGACACCATTCTCTCCTGGTTCTCCTCTCTCTCTGACCGCTCTTTCACTATATCTTTTGCTAGCTCCTCCTCCTCTCATCTTCCCCTTACTGTTGGGGTTCCTCAAGGATCAGTCCTAGGTCCACTCCTCTTCTCATTGTATACCACATCTATTGGACAAACAATCAGTAGATTTGGGTTGCAGTGCCATCTTTATGTTGATGACACCCAATTATACTCTTCTGCTCCTGATGTCTCGCCTGCCTTTTTAGAAAACACCAGTGATTGTCTTACCACTGTCTCTAACATCATGTCCTCCCTCTATCTGAAATTGAACCTGTCAAAAACTGAACTCCTCATGTTTACTCCCTCTACTAACCTACCTTTGCCCGACATTGCCATTTCTGTGTGTGGTTCCACCATTACTCCCAAGCAACATGCCTGCTGCCTTGGGGTCATACTTGATTCTGAGCTTTCATTCACACCCACATCCAATCACTGGCTCACTCTTGTTATCTGCACCTCAAAAATATTTCTAGAATTTGACCTTTTCTTACTTTCGACTCTGCAAAAACCCTTACTGTTTCTCTTATTCATTCTCGTCTGGACTATTGCAACTCTCTACTAATCGGCCTTCCTCTTACCAAAATCTCCCCTCTACAATCTGTCCTGAATGCTGCAGCCAGGATCATATTCCTCACCAACCGTTATTCCGATGCTTCTAGCTTGTGCCAGTCATTACATTGGTTACCCATCTACTCCAGAATCCAGCACAAAATTATTACCCTTGCCCAAAAAGCACTCCTCCATGACTCATCTCCATCCTACATCTCCTCCCTGGACTCAGCTTACCACCCAACCCATGCCATCCATTCTGCTAATGACCTGAGGTTATCATCCTCAGTAATTAGAACCTCCCACTCCTGTCTCCAAGACTTTTCACATGCTGCGCCAATTCTTTGGAATGTATTACCCAGGTTAATACGATTATTCCCCAATACCCACAGTTTTAAGCGTGCCCTAAAGACGCATTTGTTCAGACTTTCTTACCACCTCAACACATTAACCTAACTATCCCTGTGTTGCCCATTCAAAATAACTTAAACCACAATCAGGTCCCTCACATCATGTTTCTCATAAGCTTTATGTATTCAATAGCCCTCTGTATCTGTACTGTTACATAATTAGTCTGATATCTGGTTCATGCAGCATTACATGAACTCCCGATCCTTACACTATGGCTGGTCCAAACAACGATAGCAATTGTTACCATTCATCTCTTGTGTCTCCCATTTTTCCTCATAGATTGTAAGCTTGTGAGCAGGGCCCTCATTCCTCCTGGTATCTGTATTGAACTGTGATTATTGTTATGCTGTAATTTTTATTATTATTCATTTATTATTATTCATTTTTATAGCGCCATTTATTCCATGGTGCTTTACATGTGAAATACGGGGCAAATATAGACAAATACCTTAAACATGAGCAAAAACAAGGCACACGGGTACATAAGGAGGGAGGACCCTGCCCGCGAGGGCTCACAGTCTGCAGGGGATGGGTGATGATACACTAGGATAGGGCAGAGCTGGTTGTGCGGCGGTTCAGTAGGTTCAGGATCACTGCAGGCTGTAGGCTGTAATGTCTATTGTCTGTACAAATCCCCTCTGTAATGTAAAGTGGTGTGGAATATGTTGGTGCTATATAAATTAAAATGTATTATTACTGTTATCATTATCATTATTATTTTTAATATTATTATATAAACATATGTCCTTCTTTACTTTTCATTTTAATTCTTTATCCACTAAATGTGTGGGATGAGACTATTAGCTCTGAAAAAATATAATTTTCTGATACTCATGTGATCTATAGATGTCTACGTGTGGTCACATGTGTCCGAATGGTTGTGATGAAAATTGCAGTCTTTTAAGCTAGCTGTTTGCTAGTATATTGCATTGTGTAGAATTTTTTGTATCCAAAATGTAAGTCCTTAACTTAATTCATTCATTTGATAATGTTGACACCAAACCCTTTTGTCTTGGGTATGAAACCAGAATTGGCTCTCCTCAGTTTTTTGAACAATATACAATAGCAGATTTTATCATTTTGACTGGAATTTTATTTCTAAATTGTTTTATGATTATAATTATAATAGTAGTAAAATGATAATGGTGATAATAAAATTAATAGGAATATAATGTTACATGGCCATTAAGGTCTAGCATTTATCCTTTTTTTCTCGAATTATAACATAGCTTTCAAATTTCTTCAAATCTGCATAGTTGAGCCAGACAGTTCTTTAGACAAAAATTAATTGATTTGATGCACTCTGCATACAATCATAACATACAAAACATGGAAATAGTACAAATGACATTTATAAATTGTCAAGGCAACATGCACACTAATGTATAAAGTACAGCTGAAGTGCTTGTCATTGATAACAGTAGATATCTATCAGTATGTTTGAAGAAATACATTGTTAATATGTAAGAACTCATAGTTTCAAAACGCTTGTAATTGTGTTTTTTGGCTGAATTCATATATACAGTACCATCAAACTGCAAAGTGTTATGTCACTCTGTATCCAGCCATTCTCTAAGCAAAGGCTTTTATGTTTTCAGACAGCTTATTTCTTTTATCACTCCAACTGCATTGTAGTCTCAATTTTTTTTTCATGCATCGCTGTAAAGTATCTGTGCACAAATACTTAGCCATCATGGTTTTGGATAATAAACTCAAGGATGAGCACAAAACACTTTGCAGTACAATCACACAAAAAAACCAATTGACACTTTATGATTTACTGGTGTAATAAAGTACGTATGTGATAATTAGTGTACAATTGATGCGTATATTTAATTGTTATCTCAGATATGCATCATATAGTTATTCTTAGAGATGAGCAAATTGACTAGGCATATCAAATTTGCCTCAAATCTTGTAAAAAATAGTAATTTGCCAGAATCTTTTTGCAATCATGTTTGCATGCATCCAGCAAAATGCAGTATACATATACACAGGATGAAATAAGTATTGAACACATCACCAATTTTAGAAGTAAATATATTTCTGAATGGGCTATTAACATGAAATTGTAACAACATATCCACACAAGCAAATATATACAACCTTAGATGTCCATAAATTAAGTTATGTTTTATCAATCCTGTGAAATACTGGGAGAATATAGTCTGGTTAGATGAGACCAAGCTCAAACTCTTTGGATTTCATAATACACACCATGTTTGAATGCAAAAAGTCACTACATATCACTCCAAAAACATCATACTATGATTTCTGAAGGGAAGACTGAATTTGAAGGAGCAACAAGGAAGGCCTGGGAAGAGGTAAGTATTAGCTTTATAACTTTTTCTGCACTATGTTGATTATGCTCAAGGATATGGAAAGACCACAGAGCATAATAATAAGCATTTGATTCAAACTTAATTCAATGCAAATGGATGTTTTTGTAGAATTTCAGCGAATCTGTCGATTTAGAATTTCTTTAGATTCGCAAATCAGTGAAGGGGGTTTCCAGTGAATTAAAAATGTAACTAATTGAAATGTATATAAAAAAGTAGGTAACATTTCACTGTTACTGTTATCTCAAGTGCCCCATTTACCACTAGCTGCTTCATTCCAAGTCTATGACACATTCTTTCCTATCATCTGTTTGACATAGGATTACATTTCTTGTTCTAGCATGTGACTGCTAAATTAACCATTTCTCATTTAGACATTCAAAAAAATGTTTATTTCATTTTAATATTCCTTTTGTTGCTGATTTTGTGATAAAAATCTAAAGAAAAACAAGTAAATACATGTCTATTTTATCACATTTGATATTAAAAACAGAAAAGACCACTAAAATACATTTTACATTGTGTGTGCCTTTCCTTAGAAATTCTTTGATTTTATCAAAAATAAACTTTTTCATGGGTTGAGCTGGAAAAAGTGTTAGGTGTCGAGTTCCTGCCGCTGCATAAGGGGAATATCATACCATGTCCTCTGTGGTCTCTCTTTATTTCCAAGCTGCAGAGGAGTCTGCTCAGCAGAGAAGTCAGTCCCAGCATCTTGCTCAAGCTGATGCTGTGTGTCTGGTTACTGCTGCCGTCCCAGTTTCAGCTATTGTAACCAGCATTAATCAGCATTATTCAGCTTATCTGTAAGCTGTAAATCATGCAACTCTGAGGTGATGAAAACTATGTCTCCGAGCAATAAAAAATACTCGGAGGTCACCCGAGCGTGCTCGGGAAAACCCGAGCAAACAGTATAGTCGCTCATCACTAATTAAGATCTATGAGCTGGACACAGATCTCATAGGGAGCATGCCTCCACAGCTTAATAGAATGCAAAATTGGTGTTACCCCACCAACAGAGCAATCAGTTCTGCTGCAGAGGTGTGTCTGATTTCAAATAATTCTTAAGCTTTCATCTCACAAGCAGCCAGTGTGGGGGAAGGGACAGTATGGAAGAGCTTCGTCTCATTGCAAAATTGCAGCTGTAGTTCGCCTTTGATAGTGCAACCATCTCTGCTGTACTGCCTTTCCTACTACATTAGCTGTGTGAGATGATAGGTAAAAAAGTAATAGTTGTAGGGTTGAGCGAAACGGATCGGTCATTTTCATAAGTCGCCGACTTTTGGCAAAGTCGGGTTTCATGAAACCCGACCCGATCCGAGCGTGGGATCGGCCATGCGGTACATGATCTTCGCGCCAAAGTCGCGTTTCATATGACGCTTAAAGCACCATTTCTCAGCCAATGAAGGTGCATACAGAGTGTGGGCAGCGTGATGACATAGGACCTGGTCCCCACCATCTTAGAGAAGGGCATGGCAGTGATTGGCTTGCTTTATGTGGCGTCACAGGGGCTATAAAGGGGCGTTCCCGCCGACCGCCATCTTACTGCTGCTGATCTGAGCATAGGGAGAGGATGCTGCCGCTTCGTCAGAAGCAGGAATAGCGTTAGGCAGGGTAAATTAACCCCCAAACCGCTTGTGCTGTAGCAATTTCCACTGTCCAACACCACCTTTTCTTTGCAGGGACAGTGGAGGCAAGATTTCTGTGCAACAGCTCTGTAGCTTATAAGGCTCCCTGATCGCTGCGTTGCTGAGTGTACGCCGCTGTGCAAACCAACTGCTTTTTTAAAAGCAAAAATCCTGTTGCTCCTTCCATTCTGCACAGCTATCTTGTTTGTTTGTCCTCATTTTTTGTGTGCAGCAGTTCTTTTTATTGCTGCCTGCCATACTTTTCAGAGACTATTGTAGGGAGATAGTAATTGTAGTACAGTCCCTTTTTTTTTAATATCTTCCAGCCACTTTCAGCCCCTGAAACTGTGTAGTGTAAAACAGTGGGCCTGTATTTTTCTGCACTGTCCCACACCTAAGAAGGGAGATTTATATTGCCAATCAGTGTATCTGTGCCAGTGCTGTCTGTGGTATCTGTCATTCATTTTGTGCCACAGAAACTATACTGTGATATAGTGGGCCTGATTAAATCACTTGTCTCCCATATAAATAAAAAAATTAAAATAAAGGAAGAATAAAATTGCCAAATCTGTGCATCTGTGCCAGTGCTGTCTGTGGTATCTGTCATTCATTTTGTGCCACAGAAACTTTACTGTGATATAGTGGGCCTGATTAACCCCTTCATGACCCAGCCTATTTTGGCCTTAATGACCTTGCCGTTTTTTGCAATTCTGACCAGTGTCCCTTTATGAGGTAATAACTCAGGAACGCTTCAACGGATCCTAGCGATTCTGAGATTGTTTTTTTGTGACATATTGGGCTTCATGTTAGTGGTAAATTTAGGTCGATAATTTCTGAGTTTATTTGTGAAAAAAACGGAAATTTGGCGAAAATTTTGAAAATTTCGCAATTTTCACATTTTGAATTTTTATTCTGTTAAACCAGAGAGTTATGTGACACAAAATAGTTAATAAATAACGTTTCCCACATGTCTACTTTACATCAGCTCAATTTGGGAAACAATTTTTTTTTTTTTGCTAGGAAGTTATAAGGGTTAAAATTTGACCAGTGATTTCTATTTTTACAACAAAATTTACAAAACCATTTTTTTTAGGGACCACCTCACATTTGAAGTCATTTTGAGGGTTCTATATGGCTGAAAATACCCAAAAGTGACACCATTCTAAAAGCTTCACCCCTCAAGGTGCTCAAAACCACATTCAAGAAGTTTATTAACCCTTCAGGTGTTTCACAGCAGCAGAAGCAACATGGAAGTAAAAAATGAACATTTAACTTTTTAGTCACAAAAATGATCTTTTAGCAACAATTTTTTTTATTTTCCCAAGGGTAAAAGGAGAAACTGGACCAGGGACGTTGTTGTCCAATTTGTCCTGAGTACTCTGATACCTCATATGTGGGGGTAAACCACTGTTTGGGCGCACGGCAGGGCTCGGAAGGGAAGGAGCGCCATTTGACTTTTTGAATGAAAAATTGGCTCCAATCTTTAGCGGACACCATGTCGTGTTTGGAGAGCCCCCGTGTGCCTAAACATTGGAGCTCCCCCACAAGTGACCACATTTTGGAAACTAGACCCCCAAGGAACTTATCTAGAAGCATAGTGAGCACTTTAAACCCCCAGGTGCTTCACAAATTGATCCGTAAAAATGAAAAAGTACTTTTTTTTCACAAAAAAAATTTTTTAGCCTCAATTTTTTCATTTTCACATGGGCAACAGGATAAAATGGATCCTAAATTTTGTTGGGCAATTTCTCCTGAGTACACCAATACCTCACATGTGGGGGTAAACCACTGTTTGGGCACATGGTAAGGCTCGGAAGGGAAGGAGCGCCATTTGACTTTTTGAATGAAAAATTATCTCCATCGTTAGCGGACACCATGTCGCGTTTGGAAAGCCCCTGTGTGCCTAAACATTGGAGCTCCTCCACAAGTGACCCCATTTTGGAAACTAGACCCCCCCAAGGAACTCATCTAGGGGCATAGTGAGCACTTTAAACCCTCAGGTGCTTCACAAATTGATCTGCAAAAATGAAAAAGTACTTTTTTTCACACAAAATTTCTTTTAGCCTCAATTCTTTCATTTTCACATGGGCAACAGGATAAAATGGATTCTAAAATTTGTTGGGCAATTTCTCCTGAGTATGCCGATACCTCATATGTGGGGGTAAACCACTGTTTGGGTGCACGGCAAGGCTCGGAAGGGGAGGCGTGCCATTTGACTTTTTGAATGGAAAATTAGCTCCAATCGTTAGCGGACACCATGTCGCGTTTGGAGAGCCCCTGTGTGCCTAAACATTGGAGCTCCCCTACAAGTGACCCCATTTTGGAAACTAGACCCCCCAAGTAACTTATGTAAATGCATAGTGAGACTGAGCACTTATAACCCCCAGGTGCTTCACAGAAGTTTATAACGCAGAGCCGTGAAAATAAAAAAATAATTTTTCTTTCCTCAAAAATGATTTTAGCCCAGAATTTTTTATTTTCCCAAGGGTAATAGGAGAAATTGGACCCCAAATGTTGTTGTCCAGTTTGTCCTGAGTACGATGATACCCCATATGTGGGGGTAAACCACTGTTTGGGCGCACGGCAGGGCTCGGAAGGGAAGGCACGCCATTTGTCTTTTTGAATGGAAAATTAGCTCCAATCATTAGCGGACACCATGTCGCGTTTGGAGAGCCCCTGTGTGCCTAAACATTGGAGCTCCCGCACAAGTGACCCCATTTTGGAAACGAGACCTCCCAAGGAACTAATCTAGATGTGTGGTGAGCACTTTGAACCCCCAAGTGCTTCACAGAAGTTTATAACGCAGAGCCATGAAAATAAAAAATAATTTTTCTTTTCTCAAAAATGATTTTTTAGCCCACAATTTTTTATTTTCCCAAGGGTAACAGGAGAAATTGGACTCCAAAAGTTGTTGTCCAGTTTCTCCTGAGTACGCTGATACCCCATATGTGGGGGTAAACCACTGTTTTGGCACACGTCGGGGTTTGGAAGGGAAGTAGTGACGTTTTGAAATGCAGACTTTGATGGAATGCTCTGCGGGCATCAGGTTGCGTTTGCAGAGCCCCTGATGTGCCTAAACAGTAGGAACTCCCCTCAATTGACTCCATTTTGGAAACTAGACCCCCAAGGGAACTTATCTAGATGTGTAGTGAGCACTTTGAACCCCCAAGTGCTTCAAAGAAGTTTATAACGCAGAGCCGTGAAAATAAAAAATGTGTTTCCTTTCCTCAAAAATATTTTTTTAGCCCAGAATTTTTTTATTTTTGCAAGAGTAACAGGAGAAATTGGACCTCAAAAGTTGTTGTCCAGTTTCTCCTGAGTGCGCTGATACCCCATATGTGGGGGTAAACCACTGTTTGGGCACATGCCGGGGCTCGGAAGGGAAGTAGTGACGTTTTGGAATACAGACTTTGATGGAATGGTCTGCGGGCATCATGTTACTTTTGCAGAGCCCCTGATATGCCTAAACAGTAGAAACCCCCACAAGTGACCCCATTTTGGAAACTAGACCCCCCAAGGAACTTATCTAGATGTGTGGTGAGCACGTTCAACCCCCAAGTGCTTCACATAAGTTTACAACGCAGAGCCGTGAAAATAAAAAATCATTTTTCTTTCCTCAAAAAAGATGTTTTAGCAAGCAATTTTTTATTTTCACAAGGGTAACAGGAGAATTTGGACCCCAATATTTGTTGCCCAGTCTGTTGTGAGTACGCTGATACCCCATATGTGGGGGTAAACCACTGTTTGAGCACACGTCAGGGCTCGGAAGGGAAGTAGTGACATTTGAAATGCAGACTTTGATGGAATGGTCTGCGGGCGTCACATTGCATTTGCAGAGCCCCTGATGTGCCTAAACAGTAGAAACACCCCACAAGTGACCCCATTTTGGAAACTAGACCCCCGAAGGAACTTATCTAGATGTGTGGTGAGCACTTTCAACCCCCAAGTGCTTCACAGAAGTTTATAACGCAGAGCCGTGAAAATAAAAAATAATTGTTCTTTCCTCAAAAATTATGTTTTAGCAAGTAATTTTTTATTTTTGCAAAGGTAACAGGAGAAATTGGACCCCAACAATTGTTGCCCAGTTTGTCCTGAGTACGCTGGTACCCCAAATGTGGGGGTAAACCACTGTTTGGGCGCACGTCGGGGCTTGGAATGGAGGGAGCACCATTTGACTTTTTGAACGCAAGATTGGCTGGAATCAATGGTGGCGCCATGTTGCGTTTGGAGACCCCTGATGTGCCTAAACAGTGGAAACCCCTCAATTCTAACTTCAACACTAACCCCAACACACCCCTAACCCTAACCCCAACACATCCCTAACCACAACCCTAACCGCAACACACCCGTAACCCTAATTCCAACCCTAACCCTAATCCTAACCCTAATCCCAACCCTTAACCCTAATCCCAACCCTAACCACAACTGTAACCCCAACACACCCCTAACCCTATCCGTAACCCTAACCACAAGCCTAATCTTAACCCTATTTCAAACCATAGCCCTAATTCCAACCCTAACTCTAATTCCAACCCTAACCCTAAGGCTATTTGCCCACGTTGCGGATTCGTGTGAGATTTTTCCGCACGATTTTTTAAAAATCTGCAGGTAAAAAGCACTGCGTTTTACCTGCGGATTTACAGCAGATTTCCAGTGTTTTTTTGTGCGGATTTCACCTGCGGATTCCTATTGAGGAACAGGTGTAAAACGCTGCGGAATCCGCACAAAGAATTGACATGCTGCGGAAAATACAACGCAGCGTTTCTGCACGGAATTTTCCGCACCATGGGCACAGCGGATTTGGTTTTCCTTAGGTGTACATGGTACTGTAAACCTGATGGAAAACTGCTTCGAATTCGCAGCGGCCAATCGCGCTGCGGATCCGCGGCCAATCCGCTGCGGATCCGCGGCCGATCCGCTGCGGATCCGCGGCCGATCCGCTGCGGATCCGCGGCCGATCCGCTGCGGATCCGCTGGGGATCCGCTGCCGATCCGCTGCGGATCCGCTGCCGATGCGCTGCGGATCCGCTGCGGATCCACTGCCATCCGCTGCGGATCCGCGGCCGATCCGCTCTGTGTGCACATGCCATAACCGTACCCCTAACCCTAACCCTACCCGTAACCCTAACCCTACCCCTAACCCTAACCCTACCCCTAGTTCTAACCCTAGTTCTAACCCTAACCCTAGTGGAAAAAGAAAAAAAAATATTTTCTTTATTTTATTATTGTCCCTACCTATGGGGGTGATAAAGGGGGGGTTATTTATAATTTTTTTATTTTGATCGCTGCGATAGAACCTACCACAGCGATCAAAATGTACTTGTAACGAATCTGCCGGCTGGCAGATTCGGCGGGCGCACTGCGCATTTTCCAAGATGGCGGCGCCCATGGAGAAGACGGCCAGACACCGGGAGGGACATCAAAGCTAGGTAAGTATGGGGGGGTGGGATCGGAACACGGGGGGGGGGAGCGGAGGACCGGGGGAGCGGACAAGAGGACCGGGGGAGCGGACAGGAGGGAGGAGGGGAGCGGACAGGAGATCGGGGCAGAAAGGACGACTGGGGGGGCGATCGGTGGGGTGGGGGGGGGCAGATCGGGGTCTCCAGCCATGGCAGATGCTATTGCAGCATCGGCCATGGCTGGATTGTAATATTTCACCATTTTCATAGGTGAAATATTACAAATCGCTCTGATTGGCTGTTTCACTTTCAACAGCCAATCAGAGCGATCATAGCCACGGGGGGGTGAAGCCACCCCCCCTGGGCTGAAGTACCACTCCCCCTGTCTCTGCAGATCGGGTGAAAATGGAGTTAACCCTTTCACCCGATCTGCAGGGATGCGATCTTTCCATGACGCCACATAGGCATCATGGGTCAGATTGGCACGGGTTTTCATGACGCCTACGTGGCGTCAAAGGTCGGGAAGGGGTTAAATCACTTGTCTCCCATATCACAAAAAAAAATTAAAATAAAGGGAGAATAATATTTCCAAATCTGTGCATCTGTGCCAGTGCTGTCTGTGGTATCTGTCATTCATTTTGTGCCACAGAAAATATACTGTGATATAGTGGGCCTGATTAAATCACTTGTCTCCCATATCACAAAAAAAAAATAAAGGGAGAATAATATTGCCAAATCTGTGTATCTGTGCCAGTGCTGTCTGTGGTATCTGGCAGTCATTTTGTGCCACAGAAATTATACTGTGGTATAGTGGGCCTGATTTTTCCCTGCATTCTCCCACACATAAAGAGGGAGATTTCTATTGCCAGTGTGTGCATCTGTGTGCGTCAGTCCTGTTCGTGGCATATCTGCCAGCCTCTTTCTGCCAATCAAACTGTGTAGTGTAATCCAGTGGGCCTGATTTTTCCCTGCATTCTCCCACACATAAAGAGGGAGATTTCTATTGCCAGTGTGTGCATCTGCGTGCGTCAGTCCTGTTCGTGGCATATCTGCCAGCCTCTTTTTGCCAATTAAACTGTGTAGTGTAATCCAGTGGGCCTGATTTTTCCCTGCATTCTCCCATACATAAAGAGGGAGATTTCTATTGCCAGTGTGTGCATCTGCGTGCGTCAGTCCTGTTCGTGGCATATCTGCCAGCCTCTTTCTGCCAATCAAACTGTGTAGTGTAATACAGTTTGCCTGATTTTACCCTGCATTCTCCCACACATAAAGAGGGAGTTTTCTATTGCCAGTGTGTGCATCTGCGTCACTCCTGTTAGTGGCATATCTGCCAGCCTCTTTCTGCCAATCAAACTGTGTAGTGTAATCCAGTGGGCCTGATTTTTCCCTGCATTCTCCCACACATAAAGAGGGAGATTTCTATTGCCAGTGTGTGCATCTGCGTCACTCCTGTTAGTGGCATATCTGCCAGCCTCTTTCTGCCAATCAAACTGTGTAGTGTAATCCAGTGGGCCTGATTTTTCCCTGCATTCTCCCACACATAAAGAGGGAGATTTCTATTGCCAGTATGTGCATCTGCGTCAGTCCTGTTAGTGGCATATCTGCCAGCCTCTTTCTGCCAATCAAACTGTGTAGTGTAATCCAGTGGGCCAGATTTTTCCCTGCATTTTCCCACACATAAAGAGGGAGATTTCTATTGACAGTGTGTGCATCTGTGTGCGTCAGTCCTGTTCGTGGCACATCTGCCAGCCTCTTTCTGCCAATCAAACTGTGTAGTGCAATACAGTGTGCCTGATTTTTCCCTGCATTCTCCCACACATAAAGAGGGAGATTTCTATTGCCAGTGTGTGCATCTGCGTGCGTCAGTCCTGTTGATGGCATATCTGCCAGCCTCTTTTTGCTAATCAAACTGTGTAGTGTAATCCAGTGGGCCTGATTTTTCCATGCATTCTCCCACACATAAAGAGGGAGGTTTCTATTGCCAGTGTGTGCATCTGCGTGCGTCAGTCCTGTTCGTGGCATATCTGCCTTCCTCTTTCTGCCAATCAAACTGTGTAGTGTAATACAGTGTGCCTGATTTTTCCCTGCATTCTCCCACACATAAAGAGGGAGATTTCTATTGCCAGTGTGTGCATCTGCGTCACTCCTGTTAGTGGCATATCTGCCAGCCTCTTTCTGCCAATCAAACTGTGTAGTGTTATCCAGTGGGCCTGATTTTTCCCTGCATTCTCCCATACATAAAGAGGGAGATTTCTATTGCCAGTGTGTGCATCTGCGTCACTCCTGTTAGTGGCATATCTGCCAGCCTCTTTCTGCCAATCAAACTGTGTAGTGTAATCCAGTGGGCCTGATTTTTCCCTGCATTCTCCCACACATAAAGAGGGAGATTTCTATTGCCAGTATGTGCATCTGTGTGCGTCAGTAGTGTTAGTGGCATATCTGCCAGCCTCTTTCTGCCAATCAAACTGTGTAGTGTAATCAAGTGGACCTGATTTTTCCCTGCATTCTCCGACACATAAAGAGGGAGATTTCTATTGCCAGTGTGTGCATCTGCGTGCGTCAGTCCTGTTAGTGGCATATCTGCCAGCCTCTTTCTGCCAATCAAACTGTGTAGTGTAATACAGTGGGCCTGATTTTTTTTCCTGCATTCTCCCACACATAAAAAAGGAGATTAAAATTCACAACAATTTTACGTACACCTTCTACCTGGTTGTACAGGACCACATAATGGTTGTTAGTTTGGTTTCATTTTTCCAAGAATGAGGAAGTCTGGTGGAAGAGGTTGTGGCCGTGGGCCGTCATTGCCAGCTGGTAATGATGGTAGTGGTGGTCGTGGAGCATCAGGTGGTCATGGGAAAAGCAATGTAGACCCCAAGTCTCGAGTTGTTGAGCCCGCGTCATCGTCTGGCTACACAAGGCCTCGAACGCTCCCTTTTCTGGGAGTAGGAAAACCGCTTTTAAAGCCGGAGCAGCAGGAACACGTTTTGTCTTTCCTTGCTGACTCTGCCTCTAGCTCTTTCGCCTCCTCCTCGGAAAGTGCGAAATGTAAAAGCAGCGCGTTGTCGGTGGATGTTCCCAGTCAGGGACAAGTCGCTTCCTTGTGTTCTTCACCCAGAGCAACAGAGAAGGATGCGTCAGGCGACACAGCAGGTTACTCCATGGAGCTCTTTACACATACCGTTCCTGGGTTAGAAAGGGAAATTGTTAACATGCCATGCCCATTACAAGATGAATTGGACATGGAGTGCACAGATGCACAGCCACAGCCAGATTATTATGCTGTTCCTTTGACTCAGATCAGAACATTGCCCTCGCAGTGTACTGATCCAGAATCTGACCCTGATGAGACTATTAAGCCCCGTCACGAACGCTATAGCACCGGCTTACACGGTGACCCAGAGGAAGGTGCCCAGGACATAGAAGAGGAGGTCATAGATGACACAGTTGACCCCAATTGGCAGCCATTGGGGAACAGGGTGCAGGCAGCAGTAGCTCTGAAGCGGAGGAGGAGGAGCCGCAGCAGGCATCAACATCGCAACAGGTTCCATCTGGCAGGCCCGTATCTGGTCAAAAACGTGTGGCAAAAACAAAACCAGTTGTAGGACAGCGTGGCCATCCGGTTAAAGTAGCTCAGTGTGCAATGCCTGAAAAGGTATCCGATAGTAGGAAGAGTGCAGTCTGGCATTTTTTTAACCAAGATCCAAATGATCAGTGCAAAGTCATCTGTAAGAAATGCTCAAGGACCTTCAGCAGAGGTCAGAATGTTAAAAATCTAAATACAAGTTGCATGCATAGACATTTAACCACCATGCACTTGCAAGCCTGGACTAACTACCAAACGTCCCTTAACATTGTAGCACCCTCTCACAATGAAGCTAGTCAGCAACGCTACATCCCTTCCCTTACTGTAAGCCCACCGTTTACCACACCACCTGCAGTAAATGTGGCGGTTTCGTCGCAAGGCCAAAACAGTCAGGGAATCACCAGGTTCGTGGTAGGAAACACTGTATGTAGGGCAACAGCAAGAATACCATCACCAACCCTCTCTCTGTCTGCCATGTCCACCGGCACCCCCGCTAGTTCCACCCTATGCAGCTCTCCAGTCCAGCTCACCCTACATGAGACTCTCGTTAGGAAAAGGAAGTACTCATCCTCGCATCCACGTACACAGGGTTTGAACGCCCACATTGCTAGACTAATCTCGTTAGAGATGATGCCCTACCAGTTAGTTGAAACTGAAGCTTTCAAAGCCCTGATGGACTATGCTGTACCATGCTACGAGCTACCCAGTCGACACTTCTTTTCGAGAAAAGCCATCCCAGCCCACCACCAGCATGTAAAAGACCACATTGTCCATGCACTCAGGCAATCTGTGAGTAGAAAGGTGCACCTGACAACAGATGCATGGACCAGTAGGCATGGCCAGGGGCGTTACATCTCCATCACGGCACACTGGGTTAATGTGGTGGATGCAGGGTCCACAGGGGACAGCAATATTGGGACAGTTCTTCCTAGCCCACGGTCTAGGAAAAAGTTGGCTGTAGGCGTTCGTCCCCCCTCCTCCTCGTCCTCCAGAAGCAAGAGCTCGTCCACAGACTGCAGTCGCACGACCACTCCATCCGCAGCTGGCACTGTTGCACACGAGGTGTCCCATTATGGAACAGCTAGTGGCAAGCGTCAGCAGGCTGTATTGGCAATGAAGTGTTTGGGCGACAACAGACACACCGCGGAAGTTCTGTCCGAGTTCTTGCAGCAAGAAACTCAGTCATGGCTGGGCACTGTCCGATCCGCTGCGGATCCGCGGCCGATCCGCTGGGGATCCGCTGCCGATGCGCTGCGGATCCGCTGCGGATCCGCTGCGGATCCGCGGCCGATCCGCTGCGGATCCGCTGCCATCCGCTGCGGATCCGCGGCCGATCCGCTCTGTGTGCACATGCCATAACCCTACCCCTAACCCTAACCCTACCCGTAACCCTAACCCTACCCCTAACCCTAACCCTACCCCTAGTTCTAACCCTAGTTCTAACCCTAACCCTAGTGGAAAAAGAAAAAAAAATATTTTCTTTATTTTATTATTGTCCCTACCTATGGGGGTGATAAAGGGGGGGGTTATTTATTATTTTTTTATTTTGATCGCTGCGATAGAACCTACCACAGCGATCAAAATGTACTTGTAATGAATCTGCCGGCTGGCAGATTTGGCGGGCGCACTGCGCATTTTCCAAGATGGCGGCGCCCATGGAGAAGACGGCCAGACACCGGGAGGGACATCAAAGCTAGGTAAATATGGGGGGGTGGGATCGGAACACGGGGGGGGGGAGAGGAGGACTGGGGGAGCGGACAAGAGGACCGGGGGAGCGGACAGGAGGGAGGAGGGGAGCGGACAGGAGATCGGGGCAGAAAGGACGACTGGGGGGGCGATCGGTGGGGTGGGGGGGGCAGATCGGGGTCTCCAGCCATGGCAGATGCTATTGCAGCATCGGCCATGGCTGGATTGTAATATTTCACCATTTTCATAGGTGAAATATTACAAATCGCTCTGATTGGCTGTTTCACTTTCAACAGCCAATCAGAGCGATCATAGCCACGGGGGGGTGAAGCCACCCCCCCTGGGCTGAAGTACCACTACCCCTGTCTCTGCAGATCGGGTGAAAATGGAGTTAACCCTTTCACCCGATCTGCAGGGATGCGATCTTTCCATGACGCCACATAGGCGTCATGGGTCGGATTGGCACGGGTTTTCATGACGCCTACGTGGCGTCAAAGGTCGGGAAGGGGTTAAATCACTTGTCTCCCATATCACAAAAAAAAATTAAAATAAAGGGAGAATAATATTTCCAAATCTGTGCATCTGTGCCAGTGCTGTCTGTGGTATCTGTCATTCATTTTGTGCCACAGAAAATATACTGTGATATAGTGGGCCTGATTAAATCACTTGTCTCCCATATCACAAAAAAAAAATAAAATAAAGGGAGAATAATATTGCCAAATCTGTGTATCTGTGCCAGTGCTGTCTGTGGTATCTGGCAGTCATTTTGTGCCACAGAAATTATACTGTGATATAGTGGGCCTGATTTTTCCCTGCATTCTCCCACACATAAAGAGGGAGATTTCTATTGCCAGTGTGTGCATCTGTGTGCGTCAGTCCTGTTCGTGGCATATCTGCCAGCCTATTTCTGCCAATCAAACTGTGTAGTGTAATCCAGTGGGCCTGATTTTTCCCTGCATTCTCCCACACATAAAGAGGGAGATTTCTATTGCCAGTGTGTGCATCTGCGTGCGTCAGTCCTGTTCGTGGCATATCTGCCAGCCTCTTTCTGCCAATCAAACTGTGTAGTGTAATACAGTTTGCCTGATTTTACCCTGCATTCTCCCACACATAAAGAGGGAGATTTCTATTGCCAGTGTGTGCATCTGCGTCACTCCTGTTAGTGGCATATCTGCCAGCCTCTTTCTGCCAATCAAACTGTGTAGTGTAATCCAGTGGGCCTGATTTTTCCCTGCATTCTCCCACACATAAAGAGGGAGATTTCTATTGCCAGTGTGTGCATCTGCGTCACTCCTGTTAGTGGCATATCTGCCAGCCTCTTTCTGCCAATCAAACTGTGTAGTGTAATCCAGTGGGCCTGATTTTTCCCTGCATTCTCCCACACATAAAGAGGGAGATTTCTATTGCCAGTATGTGCATCTGCGTCAGTCCTGTTAGTGGCATATCTGCCAGCCTCTTTCTGCCAATCAAACTGTGTAGTGTAATCCAGTGGGCCAGATTTTTCCCTGCATTTTCCCACACATAAAGAGGGAGATTTATATTGCCAGTGTGTGCATCTGTGTGCGTCAGTCCTGTTCGTGGCACATCTGCCAGCCTCTTTCTGCCAATCAAACTGTGTAGTGTAATACAGTGTGCCTGATTTTTCCCTGCATTCTCCCACACATAAAGAGGTAGATTTCAATTGCCAGTGTGTGCATCTGCGTCACTCCTGTTAGTGGCATATCTGCCAGCCTCTTTCTGCCAATCAAACTATGTAGTGTATTCTAGTGGGCCTGATTTTTCCCTGCATTTTCCCACACATAAAGAGGGAGATTTCTTTTGCCAGTGTCTGCATCTGCGTCACTCCTGTTAGTGGCATATCTGCCAGCCTTTTTCTGCCAATCAAACTGTGTAGTGTAATCCAGTGGGCCTGATTTTTTCCTGCATTCTCCCAGACATAAAAAGGGAGATTTCTATTGCCAGTGTGTGCATCTGCGTCACTCCTGTTAGTGGCATATCTGCCAGCCTCTTTCTGCCAATCAAACTGTGTAGTGTTATCCAGTGGGCCGGATTTTTCCCTGCATTCTCCCATACATAAAGAGGGAGATTTCTATTGCCAGTGTGTGCATCTGCGTCACTCCTGTTAGTGGCATATCTGCCAGCCTCTTTCTGCCAATCAAACTGTGTAGTGTAATCCAGTGGGCCTGATTTTTCCCTGCATTCTCCCACACATAAAGAGGGAGATTTCTATTGCCAGTATGTGCATCTGTGTGCGTCAGTAGTGTTAGTGGCATATCTGCCAGCCTCTTTCTGCCAATCAAACTGTGTAGTGTAATCCAGTGGACCTGATTTTTCCCTGCATTCTCTGACACATAAAGAGGGAGATTTCTATTGCCAGTGTGTGCATCTGCGTGCGTCAGTCCTGTTAGTGGCATATCTGCCAGCCTCTTTCTGCCAATCAAACTGTGTAGTGTAATACAGTGGGCCTGATTTTTTTTCCTGCATTCTCCCACACATAAAAAAGGAGATTAAAATTCACAACAATTTTACGTACACCTTCTACCTGGTTGTACAGGACCACATAACGGTTGTTAGTTTGGTTTCATTTTTCCAAGAATGAGGAAGTCTGGTGGAAGAGGTTGTGGCCGTGGGCCGTCATTGCCAGCTGGTAATGATGGTAGTGGTGGTCGTGGAGCATCAGGTGGTCATGGGAAAAGCAATGTAGACCCCAAGTCTCGAGTTGTTGAGCCCGCGTCATCGTCTGGCTACACAAGGCCTCGAACGCTCCCTTTTCTGGGAGTAGGAAAACCGCTTTTAAAGCCGGAGCAGCAGGAACACGTTTTGTCTTTCCTTGCTGACTCTGCCTCTAGCTCTTTCGCCTCCTCCTCGGAAAGTGCGAAATGTAAAAGCAGCGCGTCGTCAGTGGATGTTCCCAGTCAGGGACAAGTCGCTTCCTTGTGTTCTTCACCCAGAGCAACAGAGAAGGATGCGTCAGGCGACACAGCAGGTTACTCCATGGAGCTCTTTACACATACCGTTCCTGGGTTAGAAAGGGAAATTGTTAACAGGCCATGCCCATTACAAGATGAATTGGACATGGAGTGCACAGATGCACAGCCACAGCCAGATTATTATGCTGTTCCTTTGACTCAGATCAGAACATTTCCCTCGCAGTGTACTGATCCAGAATCTGACCCTGATGAGACTATTAAGCCCCGTCACGAACGCTATAGCACCGGCTTACACGGTGACCCAGAGGAAGGTGCCCAGGACATAGAAGAGGAGGTCATAGATGACACAGTTGACCCCGATTGGCAGCCATTGGGGAACAGGGTGCAGGCAGCAGTAGCTCTGAAGCGGAGGAGGAGGAGCCGCAGCAGGCATCAACATCGCAACAGGTTCCATCTGGCAGGCCCGTATCTGGTCAAAAACGTGTGGCAAAAACAAAACCAGTTGTAGGACAGCGTGGCCATCCGGTTAAAGTAGCTCAGTGTGCAATGCCTGAAAAGGTATCCGATAGTAGGAAGAGTGCAGTCTGGCATTTTTTTAACCAAGATCCAAATGATCAGTGCAAAGTCATCTGTAAGAAATGCTCAAGGACCTTCAGCAGAGGTCAGAATGTTAAAAATCTAAATACAAGTTGCATGCGTAGACATTTAACCACCATGCACTTGCAAGCCTGGACTAACTACCAAACGTCCCTTATCATTGTAGCACCCTCTCACAATGAAGCTAGTCAGCAACGCTACATCCCTTCCCTTACTGTAAGCCCACCGTTTACCACACCACCTGCAGTAAATGTGGCGGTTTCGTCGCAAGGCCAAAACAGTCAGGGAATCACCAGGTTCGTGGTAGGAAACACTGTATGTAGGGCAACAGCAAGAATACCATCACCAACCCTCTCTCTGTCTGCCATGTCCACCGGCACCCCCACTAGTTCCACCCTATGCAGCTCTCCAGTCCAGCTCACCCTACATGAGACTCTCGTTAGGAAAAGGAAGTACTCATCCTCGCATCCACGTACACAGGGTTTGAACGCCCACATTGCTAGACTAATCTCGTTAGAGATGATGCCCTACCAGTTAGTTGAAACTGAAGCTTTCAAAGCCCTGATGGACTATGCTGTACCATGCTACGAGCTACCCAGTCGACACTTCTTTTCGAGAAAAGCCATCCCAGCCCACCACCAGCATGTAAAAGACCACATTGTCCATGCACTCAGGCAATCTGTGAGTAGAAAGGTGCACCTGACAACAGATGCATGGACCAGTAGGCATGGCCAGGGGCGTTACATCTCCATCACGGCACACTGGGTTAATGTGGTGGATGCAGGGTCCACAGGGGACAGCAATATTGGGACAGTTCTTCCTAGCCCACGGTCTAGGAAAAAGTTGGCTGTAGGCGTTCGTCCCCCCTCCTCCTCGTCCTCCAGAAGCAAGAGCTCGTCCACAGACTGCAGTCGCACGACCACTCCATCCGCAGCTGGCACTGTTGCACACGAGGTATCCCATTATGGAACAGCTAGTGGCAAGCGTCAGCAGGCAGTATTGGCAATTAAGTGTTTGGGCGACAACAGACACACCGCGGAAGTTCTGTCCGAGTTCTTGCAGCAAGAAACTCAGTCATGGCTGGGCACTGTCCATCTTGAGGCAGGCAAGGTAGTGAGTGATAACGGAAGGAATTTTATGGCTGCCATAGCCCTTTCACAACTGAAAATCATTCCTTGCCTGGCTCACACCTGGTGGTGTAGTGCTTTCTGAAAAGTTATCCAGGGTTACACGACCTGCTCCTGAAAGTGCGCAGACTTTGCTCGCACATCCGCCGTTCGCCCGTACACTCCAGCCATATGCAGAACCATCAGCGGTCTTTGAAACTTCCCCAGCATCGCCAAATCATTGACGTTGCAACAAGGTGGAACTCCACACTGCACATGCTTCAGAGACTGTGCAACAGAGGCGTGCTGTTATGTATTTGTGGGAGGATACACGGGCAGGCAGTTGGATGGCAGACATGGAGTTGTCAGGTGTGCAGTGGTCGAAGCTACAAGACCTGTGTCAAGTCCTTCAGTGTTTTGAGGAATGCACACGGCTGGTTAGTGCAGACAACGCCATAATAAGCATGAGCATCCCCCTAATGCGCCTGCTGATGCAAAGTTTGACACACATAAAGGAGCAGGCGTCTGCAGCCGAGGACAAGGGAAACCTAGATGACAGTCAGCCATTGTCAGCTCAGGGAATTCTACAGGACGAGGTGGGGGCGAAGAGGAGGAGGACGAGGAGGATGATGGGTGGATGAGTATTTTTTGGATGAGGAAGCTTCTCAGGGGCAAATAGAAACTGCTGTCATTGCAAGGCCGAGTTCAGGTTTTTTGAGGGAGACAAGTGACGTTGATTTGCCCGAAAGTGCTCCTCAACCCAGCACATGCACTGATTTGACAACTGGAACATTGGCCCACATGGCGGATTATGCCTTGCGTATCCTCAAAAGGGACCCACGCATTATAAAAATGATGACCGATGACGATTACTGGTTGGCCTGCCTCCTTGATCCTCGCTATAAAGGCAAATTGCAAAATATCATGCCACATGAGAACCTCGAACAAATATTGGCAACCAAACAAGCTACTCTTGTAGACCGTTTGATTCAGGCATTCCCAGCACACAGCGCCGGTGATGGTTCTCACACGAGCTGCAGGGGGCAACAGGGCAGAGGTGTTAGAGGTGGACAAATCAGAAGTTCTGTTGGACAGAGGGGTTTTCTGACCAGGTTGTGGAGTGTTTTTTCAATGACCTCAGACACGACAGGTACTGCAGCATCAATTCAAAGTGACAGGAGACAACATTTGTCCAGTATGGTTACTAACTATTTTTCCTCCATTATCGATGTTCTCCCTCAACCATCATTCCCCTTTGATTACTGGGCATCCAAAATAGACACCTGGCCTGAATTGGCCAAATATGCATTGCAGGAGCTTGCTTGCCCAGCAGCTAGTGTGCTATCAGAAAGAGTATTCAGTGCTGCTGGTTCAATACTGACCGAAAAAAGGACTCGTCTGGCGACCCAAAATGTTGATGATCTAACCTTCATTAAAATGAACCACTCATGGATTTCTAATTATTTTGCCCCACCTTTCCCGGCTGACACCTAGCTTTCCTGAAAAAAGGTCTTGCTTTGGGACAGGTGTTACTGACTGTTCCAATCTCTTAATTTGCACCTGCTGTTTGTACAGCATACGACATGTTTACACCTCCCTAAATGGCCTAACTCCCCCCACGGGGCCGTGGTCTCGCCACTTGGCGCAAGCACCCGTCAGAGTACCGTTTGTCTGAAGAGGTGGGTGTGCCCACTTTTGGTCGACGCCACCGCCACTGGGTCCCTCATAGTACAATGAAGTGTCTCTGGCGGTGGTGGCGCGCACCCAACGTCAGACACACCGTTGTAACATGAGGGGCCCTGGGCCTGTACCGCCGGCCACGAGATAGTGTCCCCCCCAGGTCAAACAGTGCTCTACCACTTGCAAAATTATCTCTCGCTGCTCCACCACTGTTTAGTCTATGCGCTGAAATCCTACAATGCCTGGCACTGACAATAACCATTTTTTTAACATGTATGATGCTATTTAAAATAGGCAGGGGCCCTGTCCTACATTTACACCAGTAAATACTTTGCGCCAAATTACAATGTCTGAAAGTCAGCATAGGAGCCCACCCCTGTAACTAAGTATGGCACCTTTTTTTTTTTTTGCGAGACATTAACATCTATTTAGTTTTTTGGAGTACTTACTGTCTAAGGTCCCTCCTTCAAATTGTCCTCCGCCAAGCACACCAATGCTGCCTGTGTACCCCTGCCACATAATGGAAGCTGCATAGAGCCTATTTTGTTTTTTTAGGCCTACTAAGTCTGCGGTCCCTCCTTCCAATTGTCCTCCACTGAGCACACCAATGCTGCCTGTGTACCCCTGCCACATAATGGAAGCTGCATAGAGCCTATTTTGTTATTTTAGGCCTACTAAGTCTGTCTGCGGTCCCTCCTTCCAATTGTCCTCCACTCAGCACACCAATGCTGCCTGTGTACTTCTGCCACACAATGTAAGCTGCATAGAGCCTATTTTGTTATTTTATGCCTACTAAGTCTGTCTGCGGTCCCTCTTTCCAATTGTCCTCCACTCAGCACACCAATGCTGCCAGTGTACCCCTGCCACATAATGGAAGCTGCATAGAGCCTATTTTGTTTTTTTAGGCCTACTAAGTCTGTCTGCGGTCCCTCCTTCCAATTGTCCTCCACTGAGCACACCAATGCTGCCTGTGTACTTCTGCCACACAATGGAAGCTGCATAGAGCCTATTTTGTTATTTTAGGCCTACTAACTCTGTCTGCGGTCCCTCCTTCCAATTGTCCTCCACTCAGCACACCAATGCTGCCTGTGTACCCCTGCCACATAATGGAAGCTGCATAGAGCCTATTTTGTTATTTTAGGCCTACTAAGTCTGTCTGCGGTCCCTTCTTCCAATTGTCCTCCACTCAGCACACCAATGCTGCCTGTGTACCCCTGCCACATAATGGAAGCTGCATAGAGCCTATTTTGTTATTTTAGGCCTACTAAGTCTGTTTGCGGTCCCTCCTTCCAATTGTCCTCCGCCGAGCACACCAATGCTGCCTGTGTACCCCTGCTGTCATGATCTCCATGGCTAGAGAACATAGCATAAGCCTATATAGGAACAAGCTCTTGGAAGATGGGAACTGTACTGACCATGAACTAAACCTACCGCACAACTAGAAGTAGCCAGGTAGCATGTCCTACTTTTTATCCCTATATGCCCAGCGCCGGCCGGAGAACTAAATAATGCTAGCAGAGGGAAATATAAGACCTGGCTCACCTCTAGAGAAATGCCCAAAAAGGAGACAGAGGCCCCCCACATATATTGGCGGTGATTTTAGATGAAATAACAAACACAGCAGGAAAATAGTTTTAGCAAATTTGAGGTCCGCTTTCTAGATAGCAGAAGACAGAAAGAACACTTTCATGGTCAGCAGAAAACCCTAACAAACACCATCCAGAAATTACTTTAGGACTCTGGCATTAACTCATAATACCAGAGTGGCAATTCCTGATCAACAAGAGCTTTCCAGACACAGTAACGAAACTGCAGCTGTGAACTGGAACCAAAAAGCAAAAACAAACATGGACGAAAGTCCAACTTATCTAGTAGATGTCTGGGAGCAGGAACAAGCACAGAGAGGCTTCTGATAACATTGTTGACCGGCAAGCAACTAACAGAGAAGCCAGATTATATAGCGACACCCAGATCTGATGAGAACAGGTGAACAGGAAAGATGATGACACAAGTTCAATTCCACCAGTGGCCACCGGGGGAGCCCAAAATCCAAATTCACAACAGTACCCCCCCCTCAAGGAGGGGGCACCGAACCCTCACCAGAACCACCAGGGCGATCAGGATGGGCCCTATGAAAGGCACGAACCAGATCGGAGGCATGAACATCAGATGCAGTGACCCAAGAATTATCCTCCTGGCCGTATCCCTTCCACTTGACCAGATACTGGAGTCTCCGTCTGGAAACACGGGAGTCTAGGATTTTCTCCACAACGTACTCCAACTCACCCTCAACCAACACCGGAGCAGGAGGCTCAACGGAAGGCACAACAGGTACCTCATACCTGCGCAATAACGACCGATGAAAAACGTTATGAATGGAAAAGGATGCAGGGAGGTCTAAACGGAAGGAAACAGGGTTAAGAATCTCCAATATTTTATACGGACCGATGAACCGAGGCTTAAACTTAGGAGAAGAGACCCTCATAGGGACAAAACGAGAAGACAACCACACCAAATCTCCAACACAAAGCCGAGGACCAACACGACGGTAACGGTTGGCAAAAAGCTGAGTCTTCTCCTGGGACAACTTCAAATTGTCCATCACCTGCCCCCAAATATGATGCAATCTCTCCACCACCGCATCCACTCCAGGACAATCCGAGGACTCCACCTGACCGGAGGAAAATCGAGGATGGAACCCCGAATTACAGAAAAAACGGGGACACCAAGGTGGCAGAGCTGGCCCGATTATTGAGGGCGAACTCCGCCAATGGCAAAAAAGCAACCCAATCATCCTGGTCAGCAGACACAAAACACCTCAGATATGTCTCCAGGGTCTGATTAGTCCGCTCGGTCTGGCCATTAGTCTGAGGGTGAAAAGCAGACGAAAAAGACAAATCTATGCCCATCCTAGCACAGAATGCCCGCCAAAATCTAGACACAAATTGGGTTCCTCTGTCAGAAACGATATTCTCAGGAATACCATGCAAACGAACAACATTTTGAAAAAACAGGGGAACCAACTCGGAAGAAGAAGGCAATTTGGGCAGGGGAACCAAATGGACCATCTTAGAAAAACGGTCACACACCACCCAGATGACAGACATTTTCTGGGAAACAGGCAGATCTGAAATAAAATCCATCGAGATGTGCGTCCAAGGCCTCTTAGGAATAGGCAAGGGCAACAATAATCCACTAGCCCGAGAACAACAAGGCTTGGCCCGAGCACAAACGTCACAAGACTGCACAAAGCCTCGCACATCTCGTGACAGGGAAGGCCACCAGAAGGATCTTGCCACCAAATCCCTGGTACCAAAAATTCCAGGATGACCTGCCAATGCAGAAGAATGCACCTCAGAGATGACTCTACTGGTCCAATCATCAGGAACAAACAGCCTATCAGGCGGACAACGATCCGGTCTATCCGCCTGAAACTCCTGCAAGGCCCGCCGCAGGTCTGGAGAAACGGCTGACAAAATAACTCCATCCTTAAGGATACCTGTGGGCTCAGAGTTGCCGGGTGAATCAGGCTCAAAACTCCTAGAAAGGGCATCCGCCTTAACATTCTTAGAACCCGGTAGGTATGACACCACAAAATTAAACCGAGAAAAAAATAATGACCAGCGCGCCTGTCTAGGATTCAGGCGCCTGGCGGTCTCAAGATAAATCAAATTTTTGTGGTCAGTCAATACCACCACCTGATGTCTGGACCCCTCAAGCCAATGGCGCCACTCCTCAAACGCCCACTTCATGGCCAAAAGCTCCCGATTCCCAACATCATAATTCCGCTCAGCGGGCGAAAATTTACGGGAAAAGAAGGCACAAGGCCTCATCACGGAGCAGTCAGAACTTTTCTGCGACAACACTGCCCCAGCTCCGATCTCAGAAGCGTCGACCTCAACCTGAAAAGGAAGAGCCACATCAGGCTGACGCAACACAGGGGCAGAAGAAAAACGGCGCTTAAGCTCCTGAAAAGCCTCCACAGCATCAGGGGACCAATTAGCAACATCAGCACCCTGTCTAGTCAAATCGGTCAATGGCTTAACGACATCCGAAAAACCAGCAATAAATCGACGATAAAAGTTGGCAAAGCCCAAAAATTTCTGAAGACTTTTAAGAGAAGAGGGCTGCGTCCAATCACAAATAGCTTGAACCTTGACAGGATCCATCTCAATGGAAGAGGGAGAAAAAATATATCCCAAAAAGGAAATTCTCTGAACCCCAAAAACGCACTTAGAACCCTTGACACACAGAGAATTAGACCGCAAAACCTGAAAAACCCTCTTGACTTGCTGGACATGAGAGTCCCAGTCATCCGAAAAAATCAGAATATCATCCAGATACACTATCATAAATTTATCCAAAAAATCGCGGAAAATATCATGCATAAAGGACTGGAAGACTGAAGGGGCATTAGAAAGACCAAAAGGCATCACCAAATACTCAAAGTGGCCCTCGGGCGTATTAAATGCGGTTTTCCACTCATCCCCCTGCCTGATCCGCACCAAATTATACGCCCCACGGAGATCAATCTTAGAGAACCACTTGGCCCCCTTTATGCGAGCAAACAAATCAGTCAGCAACGGCAATGGGTATTGATATTTAACCGTGATTTTATTCAAAAGCCGATAATCAATACATGGTCTCAAAGAGCCGTCTTTTTTTGACACAAAGAAAAAGCCGGCTCCTAAGGGAGATGACGATGGACGAATATGTCCCTTTTCCAAGGACTCCTTTATATATTCTCGCATAGCAGCATGTTCAGGCACAGACAGATTAAATAAACGACCCTTTGGGTATTTACTACCCGGAATTAAATCTATAGCACAATCGCACTCACGGTGCGGAGGTAGTGAACCCAGCTTGGGTTCTTCAAAGACGTCACGATAATCAGACAGGAACTCAGGGATTTCAGAGGGGATAGATGATGAAATGGAAACCAAAGGTACGTCCCCATGAGTCCCCTTACATCCCCAGCTCAACACAGACATAGCTCTCCAGTCAAGGACTGGGTTGTGAGACTGCAGCCATGGCAATCCTAGCACCAAATCATCATGTAGATTATACAGCACCAGAAAACGAATAATCTCCTGGTGATCCGGATTAATACGCATAGTTACTTGTGTCCAGTATTGTGGTTTATTATTAGCCAATGGGGTGGAGTCAATCCCCTTCAGAGGAATAAGAGTCTCCAAAGGCTCTAAATCATACCCACAACGATTGGCAAAGGACCAATCCATAAGACTCAAAGCGGCGCCAGAGTCGATATAGGCGTCCGTGGTAATAGATGACAAAGAGCAAATCAGGGTCACAGACAAAATAAACTTAGACTGTAAAGTGCCAATGGAAACAGACTTATCAAGCTTTTTAGTACGCTTAGAGCATGCTGATATAACATGAGTAGAATCCCCACAATAGAAACACAACCCATTTTTCCGTCTAAAATTCTGCCGCTCGCTTCTGGACAGAATTCTATCACACTGCATACTTTCTGGCGTCTTCTCAGTGGACACCGCCAGATGGTGCACTGGTTTGCGCTCCCGCAGACGCCTATCGATCTGAATAGCTATTGTCATGGACTCATTCAGACCCGCAGGCACAGGGAACCCCACCATAACATCCTTAATGGCATCAGAGAGACCCTCTCTGAAAGTAGCCGCCAAGGCACACTCATTCCACTGAGTAAGCACAGACCATTTACGGAATCTCTGGCAGTAAATTTCAGCTTCATCTTGCCCCTGAGATAGGGACATCAAAGTTTTTTCTGCCTGAAGTTCCAAATGAGGTTCGTCATAAAGCAACCCCAAGGCCAGAAAAAACGCATCTACACTGCGCAACGCAGGATCCCCTGGTGCCAATGAAAAAGCCCAGTCTTGAGGGTCGCCACGGAGCAGAGAAATCACAATCCGAACCTGCTGTGCAGGGTCCCCGGCAGAACGAGATTTCAGGGACAAAAATAACTTGCAATTATTTCTAAAATTCTGAAAACCAGATCTATTCCCCGAGAAAAATTCCGGCAAAGGAATTCTCGGTTCAGATACCGGAGCATGAACAACAAAATCTTGCAAATTTTGTACTTTCGTGGTGAGATTATTCAAACCTGCAGTTACACTCTGAAGATCCATAATAAACAGGTGAACACAGAGCCATTCAAAGATTAGAAGGAGAGAGAAAAAAAAAGAAAGACTGCAGCATAGACAGACTGGCAAATGATCCAATTAAGAGCACAAAAAAAAAAAAAAAAAAACTCTCAGCAGACTTCTATTTCACTCCTTTCTCAGCCAAGGAATTAACCCTTTAGTGGGCCGGTCAAACTGTCATGATCTCCATGGCTAGAGAACATAGCATAAGCCTATATAGGAACAAGCTCTTGGAAGATGGGAACTGTACTGACCATGAACTAAACCTACCGCACAACTAGAAGTAGCCAGGTAGCATGTCCTACTTTTTATCCCTATATGCCCAGCGCCGGCCGGAGAACTAAATAATGCTAGCAGAGGGAAATATAAGACCTGGCTCACCTCTAGAGAAATGCCCAAAAAGGAGACAGAGGCCCCCCACATATATTGGCGGTGATTTTAGATGAAATAACAAACACAGCAGGAAAATAGTTTTAGCAAATTTGAGGTCCGCTTTCTAGATAGCAGAAGACAGAAAGAACACTTTCATGGTCAGCAGAAAACCCTAACAAACACCATCCAGAAATTACTTTAGGACTCTGGCATTAACTCATAATACCAGAGTGGCAATTCCTGATCAACAAGAGCTTTCCAGACACAGTAACGAAACTGCAGCTGTGAACTGGAACCAAAAAGCAAAAACAAACATGGACGAAAGTCCAACTTATCTAGTAGATGTCTGGGAGCAGGAACAAGCACAGAGAGGCTTCTGATAACATTGTTGACCGGCAAGCAACTAACAGAGAAGCCAGATTATATAGCGACACCCAGATCTGATGAGAACAGGTGAACAGGAAAGATGATGACACAAGTTCAATTCCACCAGTGGCCACCGGGGGAGCCCAAAATCCAAATTCACAACACCCTGCCACATAATGGAAGCTGCATAGAGCCTATTTTGTTATTTTAGGCCTACTAAGTCTGTCTGCGGTCCCTCCTTCCAATTGTCCTCCACTGAGCACACCAATGCTGCCTGTGTATCCCTGCCACATAATGGAAGCTGCATAGAGCCTATTTTGTTATTTTATGCCTACTAAGTCTGTCTGCGGTCCCTCTTTCCAATTGTCCTCCACTCAGCACACCAATGCTGCCTGTGTACCCCTGCCACATAATGGAAGCTGCATAGAGCCTATTTTGTTTTTTTAGGCCTACTAAGTCTGTCTGCGGTCCCTCCTTCCAATTGTCCTCCACTGAGCACACCAATGCTGCCTGTGTACCCCTGCCACATAATGGAAGCTGCATAGAGCCTACTTTGTTATTTTAGACCTACTAAGCCTGTCTGCGGTCCCTCCTTCCAATTGTCCTCCGCCGAGCACACCAATGCTGTCTGTGTACCCCTGCCACATAATGGAAGCTGCATAGAGCCTTTTTTGTTATTTTAGGCCTACTAAGTCTGTCTGCGGTCCCTCCTTCCAATTGTCCTACGCCGAGCACACCAATGCTGCCTGTGTACCCCTGCCACATAATGGAAGCTGCATAGAGCCTATTTTGTTTTTTTAGGCCTACTAGTCTGTCTGCAGTCCCTCCTTCCAGTTGTCCTCCACTGAGCACACCAATGATGCCTGTGTACCCCTGCCACATAATGGATGCTGCATAGAGCCTATTTTGTTATTTTAGGCCTACTAAGTCTGTCTGCGGTCCCTCCTTCAAATTGTCCTCCACTGAGCACACCAATGCTGCCTGTGTACCCCTGCCACATAATGGAAGCTGCATAGAGCCTATTTTGTTATTTTAGGCCTACTAAGTCTGTCTGCGGTCCCTCCTTCAAATTGTCCTCCACTGAGCACACCAATGCTGCCTGTGTACCCCTGCCACATAATGGAAGCTGCATATAGCCTATTTTGTTATTTTAGGCCTACTAAGTCTGTCTGCGGTCCCTCCTTCCAATTGTCCTCCACTCAGCACATCAATGCTGCCTGTATACCCCTGCCACATAATGGAAGCTGCATAGAGCCTATTTTGTTATTTTAGGTCTACTAAGTCTGTCTGCGGTCCCTCCTTCCAATTGTCCTCCACTGAGCACACCAATGCTGCCTGTGTACCCCTGCCACACAATGTAAGCTGCATAGAGCCTATTTTGTTATTTTATGCCTACTAAGTCTGTCTGCGGTCCCTCTTTCCAATTGTCCTCCACTCAGCACACCAATGCTGCCTGTGTACCCCTGCCACATAATGGAAGCTGCATAGAGCCTATTTTGTTTTTTTAGGCCTACTAAGTCTGTCTGCGGTCCCTCCTTCCAATTGTCCTCCACTGAGCACACCAATGCTGCCTGTGTACCCCCTGCCACATAATGGAAGCTGCATAGAGCCTATTTTGTTATTTTAGACCTACTAAGCCTGTCTGCGGTCCCTCCTTCCAATTGTCCTCCGCCGAGCACACCAATGCTATCTGTGTACCCCTGCCACATAATGGAAGCTGCATAGAGCCTTTTTTGTTATTTTAGGCCTACTAAGTCTGTCTGCGGTCCCTCCTTCCAATTGTCCTACGCCGAGAACACCAATGCTGCCTGTGTACCCCTGCCACATAATGGAAGCTGCATAGAGCCTATTTTGGTTTTTTTAGGCCTACTAGTCTGTCTGCAGTCCCTCCTTCCAGTTGTCCTCCACTGAGCACAACAATGCTGCCTGTGTACCCCTGCCACATAATGGATGCTGCATAGAGCCTATTTTGTTATTTTAGGCCTACTAAGTCTGTCTGCGGTCCCTCCTTCCAATTGTCCTCCACTGAGCACACCAATGCTGCCTGTGTACCCCTGCCACATAATGGAAGCTGCATAGAGCCTATTTTGTTATTTTAGGCCTACTAAGTCTGTCTGCGGTCCCTCCTTCAAATTGTCCTCCACTGAGCACACCAATGCTGCCTGTGTACCCCTGCCACATAATGGAAGCTGCATATAGCCTATTTTGTTATTTTAGGCCTACTAAGTCTGTCTGCGGTCCCTCCTTCCAATTGTCCTCCACTCAGCACATCAATGCTGCCTGTATACCCCTGCCACATAATGGAAGCTGCATAGAGCCTATTTTGTTATTTTAGGCCTACTAAGTCTGTCTGCGGTCCCTCCTTCCAATTGTCCTCCACTGAGCACACCAATGCTGCCTGTGTACCCCTGCCACACAATGTAAGCTGCATAGAGCCTATTTTGTTATTTTATGCCTACTAAGTCTGTCTGCGGTCCCTCTTTCCAATTGTCCTCCACTCAGTACACCAATGCTGCCTGTGTACCCCTGCCACATAATGGAAGCTGCATAGAGCCTATTTTGTTTTTTTAGGCCTACTAAGTCTGTCTGCGGTCCCTCCTTCCAATTGTCCTCCACTGAGCACACCAATGCTGCCTGTGTACCCCTGCCACATAATGGAAGCTGCATAGAGCCTATTTTGTTATTTTAGACCTACTAAGCCTGTCTGCGGTCCCTCCTTCCAATTGTCCTCCGCCGAGCACACCAATGCTATCTGTGTACCCCTGCCACATAATGGAAGCTGCATAGAGCCTATTTTGTTTTTTTAGGCCTACTAGTCTGTCTGCAGTCCCTCCTTCCAGTTGTCTTCCACTGAGCACACCAATGCTGCCTGTGTACCCCTGCCACATAATGGATGCTGCATAGAGCCTATTTTGTTATTTTAGGCCTACTAAGTCTGTCTGCGGTCCCTCCCAATTGTCCTCCACTGAGCACACCAATGCTGCCTGTGTACCCCTGCCACATAATGGAAGCTGCATAGAGCCTATTTTGTTATTTTAGGCCTACTAAGTCTGTCTGCGGTCCCTCCTTCAAATTGTCCTCCACTGAGCACACCAATGCTGCCTGTGTACCCCTGCCACATAATTGAAGCTGCATATAGCCTATTTTGTTATTTTAGGCCTACTAAGTCTGTCTGCGGACCCTCCTTCCAATTGTCCTCCACTCAGCACATCAATGCTGCCTGTATACCCCTGCCACATAATGGAAGCTGCATAGAGCCTATTTTGTTATTTTAGGTCTACTAAGTCTGTCTGCGGTCCCTCCTTCCAATTGTCCTCCACTGAGCACACCAATGCTGCCTGTGTACCCCTGCCACACAATGTAAGCTGCATAGAGCCTATTTTGTTATTTTAGGCCTACTAAGTCTGTCTGCGGTCCCTCCTTCCAATTGTCCACCGCTGAGCACACCAATGCTGCCTGTGTACCCCTGTAGCCTAATTTAAACCGCATCAAGCCTGCTTTATTATTTTATGCCTAGGAAGTCTGTCTGCGTTCCTTTCTTGAAATCGTCCTCAGCTGACCTCAACAATGCTGCCTGTGTACCCCTGTAGCCTACTTTAAACTGCATAGAGCCTACTTTCTATTGTAGGCCTACTACCTTTGTCTGTCTCGGCCAGTCCACTCCTTGCAGTTGTCCTCCACTGAACAAAGCTATGCCGCCTGTGTACTCCTGTGACCAACTGTGAACTGCATGTATCCTATTTACTTTTTTGTGCCTAGTAACTGTGTAAGCCTGTCATAACAGTTGTCCTCCACCACAGAACCCAGCTATGCCACTTGTGTACTCCTTTTACCAATTTTGAACTTAATATAGCCTTCATTTTTATTTTAGGCCTACTTCCTGTGTCAGAGCCACTAATTACACATGCCCTCCTCCGCTGAACCACGCTATGCTGCAAGTGTACTCCACTTACCAATTTTGAACTGCATTTTGCCTAATTACTTATTTAGGCCTACTTATTGTGTCTGTCTCCCATTACAGTTGTCCTCCACTGTACAAAGCTGAGCTTCAATCTTCAGGCTCTCATTAAGTAGTTGTTGTTAATATAACACTGCAGTTGGCCTACTAGTGTGGTTGGGACCTGCTAACGGTGTCTGCCGTTGCTTTCTGTTCTCCACTGAACAGAGCTGAGCTTCAATCTTCAGGCTCTCTTTAAGTTGTTGTTTATATAACACTGCAGTTGGCCTACTATTTTGGTTGGGCCTAGTAACGGTGTCTGCCACACCTTGGTGTTGTCCTGTGTTATTTTCCAGAGCTTCAATCTTCAGGCTTTCGGGCTAGATTTGTAATATTAAACTGCATTGGGCCTACTAGTGTGGTTGGGCCCTTAAAACGGTGTCTGCCGCTCCTGGGTTTTCTCCTGTTTTGTTTTCCCGAGCTTCAATCTTCAGGCTTTCGGCCTTTATTTGTAATATTAAACTGCATTGGGCCTACTACTGTGGTTGGGCCCTTAAAACGGTGTCTGCCGCTCCTGGGTTTTCTACTCCACTGAACAAACCAATGCCGCCTGGTTAGTCCTGTTACCAATTTTGAACTGCATTTAGCCCACTTTATTATTTGGGCCTATATCTGTGTTTACCCCTCATCCTGCCCATTGCCCAGCTAGTGCTAGATGAGTCTTGTGGTACATTGACCCAGACCACTACATTCCCCTTGCACGCTACACAGCCACAATCTGACCCTGCTGAAAGTCAGGTTCCCCTTCCCGCATACTATACCACCTTACACAGGGACAAAGAGGAAGGTGCAGATGAAAGTGCAGGTTCCTTCATCAGGTGGTGGGGCATAATCGTTGGCAACGTCACAGGCACAGGGCCCCTCAGAGTACGCAGAAGTGTCACTGCCGGTGGGAGGCGCCCCCGCCGTGCAAACACACCGCCGTACTTTGAGGGGCCCTGTGCCAATGCGAACAAGTGGGCCCCCCCTGCTTGCTCAGGATCACAGCACTTGGAAAGTGGAAATACTTACCTCTCACTGCTCCACCGCCGTGACGTAGTCCACGTTTCCTGGGCCCACTAAAAACTTGAACCAGCCCTACCCCCTACAACTTTAGCCAAATGACCTCCAATTTCCAATGCCCAACTATTATTATAAAGTTAATTAAGATTGACAAGCTTCAGAAACAAGAATGGATGTTTTGGCATTAAAATGGGCACTGTAGGTGTTTTCTTGGCCCCCACTCACTGCCGACTATGCTTCCCCATTGACTTGCATTGGGTTTCATGTTTCGGTCGATCCCCGACTTTTCGCGATAATCGACCGATTGCACTCGACTCGACTTTTGAGATAGTCGGGTTTCGCAAAACCCGACTCGACCCCAAAAAAGTAAAAGTCGCTCAACCCTAAATAGTTGTAGTCAGGCACAGCTCTGCAGTTGAGCTTACAGCAGAAGAAAAGTCACAGCTACAAATGTGTTTGCAACGAGAAAAACTTCATCTTTGCCATACTGTGTTAGTTGTAATCACACGCAACTCTGCATTGAGATACGGAGAGCAAAGTTTCAGTCATTACATGTCTCACACTAATGATACCAACTTTCATTTAATATAAGCTCTGGAGGCAGATTCTCAGGGATGTTTGTTTACAATATATATCTTATTAAGTTATGTACATATTAAGAAGAATTTGGATTTCTCTGGAATAAAGCATGGGATCACAAACATCAAGGTATTATTTTATTCAACTTTCTGTGACCTGCATGCCCATATAGATAGCTTAGAAGGGTTGATTCCAAAATCAAAGCCAGTCTTCTCCAAATTTGCAAAAAAGTCACATAGAGGCAATTTCTTGATTATTTTAGTTAGTTTGTCAGCCTCATTTTTTTATTTGCCATAATGTTTTTTTGGTAGATTTGGTCAACCAATGATTAATCTTAGAAAATGTTTCATGAAGATTAGACGCTAACTCATCTAACATGTCCATCTCCTTATCCAGCCACAATCTTCTAAACCTTGTACCAGAAATATAGAAAGATAGAAAGACCATTTAAATGTATATTTGTACAATGAATGATATATAATAAAGTTAGTTTTCTGCAAATATTTAAATAACTGTATATTTTAATTGACAATATAAGTATAGGAAAATCAAATAGCACAAGTAGATAAAGTTAACAATAATAGGTCTCTGTTGCAGTCCTTGCACACGGAAATTGCATAATTGATTTTATTTCTATGGACTCTCAGTTTCGTTACTGAAGAATATAAACACTGATTTGTAACATGACAAATAGGAATGCAAGGAAACAACTTATTTACTGGTGGAAAAACTTGCACTGAACTAGAAATTCAACCTTTCTAACTTAGTTCTAATATTTGTGTGTTGGCCTTAGTGTAATAGCCAGGGAAAGCAGTCTGAAGGCTAAATTTTGTAGTTCAGGGTTGATGTGGTACATCAACAGATTATAGCTTGCAATCTCTCTTACTTTTAGCTTTTATAGTAGTCAACGTTAAATCATATAGCTGTGAGACGCCATTCGGAAGAAGAAATAATACTGATTGCAGCACAGGATTGTGAGTCCCACTAAGTGAAAGGTAAAAGAGCAATCACACATTTGTACAACATGTTCTTATCCATAGTGTGAGCAGCTGATGTGTAGACTTATAATAAGTGGCTCATCAATTACCAGGCTTAGTAAGAACTCAAGGCCAGGAACTATTTGAGAGGCAGAAAGTACTTCATAGTGCTGCTGCTTTTTGATTTGAGGTCATGATTGGACTGGAAGGGTGTGATAACACATAATATCAACTTTTCAACAACCTGCCAATTTTAAAACATAGCTGTCCTTAAAGTCTTGGTATATAAATGTTGTGCATATTTTATTGCCACAAAAAGATTGAAGTTTTTGCAAGCATTGGATATATTTATTTAATTTAAAAAAAAAATCTTAATAATACACAAGTAAATTTACGTACCTGAGCATTTTTAGCATTTTACCAGTCAGCTGATTTGCCCAGTAAAGCCAGGTGTAGGTATGTCATTTTTTTATTTAATTCTGGCTTGGAATAGTCAATATAAGATTTGCATTAAAAAAACTACTAAAAAGCATATATTTCTCCTATGGAATGGAAACGGTCTTTGACAAGAAATGTCAAAATTTCTCTTTCTACATAAATGTAATGAAGTTCACCTTTTGCTACACCAGACTCTACTGTAGAAGATAGAGTATTTCTTCAGTGAGTAGCTTACCTCCTCAGGCTCAAAAGAGCAGTCAGGTTTACATCTGTATTTACATTTACTAAGACTGTATTCTATGTATCCTCACGTAAAATAGATGTAAGAAAATATTTTTTTTATCTTATCGTACTTGCTCTGATCTACACAAATGCTCTGATATTAAAATCACAGCATACATTCAGCTTATTTATGTGAAACACATATTTCACAGTGGAATGCTACGCACCAGTCTTGGCTTCAGGGCATACTCTCCCCTCTTACCCTATGGTTGCCACCCTTTAATGTGCATCACATTTGGATTTACAAGTTGCCCTGTGCACCATATGCTATGTGCGCACATTGCGGATTTGCTTGTGGAAATTTTTGCTCGGTTTCTGCATCTCTTGGCAGAAAACACAGTGGAAATTCCACGCGGAGTTGATGTGGATTTGCAAGCTAAATAAAGATATATTATTAAAAAAAAATTGTGATGTAATTTCCTTGTTCAACTTCTTCAGCCAGATACCCTCATTAATATTGAAGACACACCCACACACAGTTAAATAAAGAGACACCCGCACACAATTAAATAAAGACACAGTCACCAGCCTATGTAGGAGCATTAACATAATTAACCTACATATGCTGTAACAAAACAGCAACTGTTATTGGGCTACATTCCAATGGTCAGTAATAGGCAGTGCTTTGGATGCAGCACATGTCCGCTGTATCCAAAGCGCTGCTAGCTTTTGAATGCAGGTGTTCATTGAACTGTGTGGTATCACCGCGCCCTATACATTGGGAGATCAGGAGATGTGACCACACTACCCGGCCTCCGGTGATACACTGACAGGAGGTAATCGCTCCGGCAGTGTATCATGGAGCTGCCGTGAGAGTTCACCGGAGTTCTTCAGCTCCGGTGCTCTCACTTACGGCACCACTGCATGGGAAAGTTCTCACACAGTGGTAGTGCCACAAGTGACAGCTCCAAAGCTTGTCAGCTGATACACCGTGGGAGATATTACCTCTGGTCAATGTATTGCCGGAGGCTGGGTAGAGCTGTCACATCTCCCGATGTGACTGTTCTACACGTGAGAGCCATGGGACACTCAGATTACCTGGACTAATGCAGACAGGGAGTATATGTTGGTTTATTATTTTACATTTTTTCTAGGTGTGAGATGAGTATAATGGGTTTTTATTTTTATGTGAATATGTATGTAATTTTACTTTTTCTTTGTAAACTATGAACACAGCAGGTGATTTTACTCTCCCATCAGTGACAGCAGACATAGCCGGATGGGAGCCGAATGCTTTTTTACCGCAGGTCACCGCTGCGGGTCACAGTCAGATGCGGGATCATGCCGACATCTGCCAGCATGATCCCGCAGCGCTGTGACAGACAGTATGGGTGGTAGCATCACCGCACACACCTACACACACAGACAGCCGCACACACTCAGACACCCACACACACACAGACACCCTCACACAGCTGCATACAGACACATGCACACACACAGACACCCGCCCACAGGCACACACAGTTGCACACACACAGACACTCGCACACACTCACACAGACACACACAGCCACCCGCAGACAGAAATGCACATATTCTCCCCTGACACACACATTCTCCGCCCACACACTCTTCCACCTTCTGACATAATTTCCTTTTCTGCAGAATTTTTGCAGGACACCCGAAAACCTTTTTACCCCTGCATTTTTGCTGTGGATTTCACTGACTCAATCGAAGTCAATGGGTGCAGAAACGCTGCAGATCTGCAAAAAAAATTGACATGCTGCGGAAAATAAAACACTGAGAATAAGGATGTAAATTTCCACAGCATGTGCACAGCAAATTCAGGAATGCCATTGATTAACATTTTTAATATAATAATAATAATCTTTATTTATTTGGTGCCAACATATTCTGCAGCGCTTTACAGTTTAACAGTTTCAAACACAACAATCATAAGTAACAATGTTAACAATACAATAATTAAAGAACAATAAGACGACCCTGCTCGTTAGAGCTTACAATCTATTATGAGGTGGGGGAGATACAGTGCAGATTTATAGCATTTCCACAATGAAAAAATGATGCGGAAACGCAACAAATCCGCAACATGTGCACATAGCCTTAGTGACATCATCACTAGAATTGGTGCCAATCAATTCCCAGGACAACCATGTCAATAATGTTTGACTGCTGTATTGGGGGCCTAAGAATGTCCCTGATCTCCAGTTCCTCTTTTGATTAGCTGGCCTGCCACAGCATCATCTTTTGCAACATGCCAACCTATCAAAAGAAGAGACAAGAATGCCGGGTAATAAGAGGCTCTTCTCACAGCTCCCATCCAATCACTACAGGTTCAGGTCCTGTGATTCAATTCACAGCAGCTATATTCATTGGCCAAAGCCAATTAGGGTGGATTTTGACAGGCAGACATGCATTTCTGAATATTAAGTAAGCTTTTTCTTCTGTTACCCTGTTACCTTGTGAAGTGGAATTTCATCTCACAGGTTGTCTCAGACAAAAATCATCATAGTAATCTCCTGTTTGTTTTGTCATCCTGATTTTGCTTCCTAGCTCTGAATTGCAACAAACCCTTCATCAGCTGTAAGCATAAAAATTAAATTCTAGACTTGCTCACATTACAAATGTTGCTACATCAGATCATAATTTCCTTACAAACAATCTTACTTGTTCATCACTGCTGTCAGTGTCTATCCATTTTCCATTTGTCTGCTGTAAGCATAACAAACTAACCTTAGGATTTGTTCACATAGTGTTGAACTGCCTATATAGCTTCAGTTCTTCTATGTATCATTCCTTACTCTGTGTTGTCTACACTGTAAGGGATCTACAACAGTCAATGAAGTAGAATGGTGCTATAGAGCAATTATTGACAAATTATGCCATCTAGTGGACACAAACAGCCTGAGTAGTCTCTTGAGAAGTGCTAAAACATAAAGACATAAGATTTGTTGCAAGGGGGACAAGAGGCTGGCCGCACAAGACACATGTGTCCTGAGAGTCATCAGCTGGACTTGTACAAAGTCACTACCTGTGGAGAAGACAGCTTCAAGAGGACAATGTCAGAAAATGACGGATTAATACTGCTGTACACTAATTGAGGGATGCAGAGTCTTTCCTGAAGATAAGACATCTCGTGCACTTGAGTGGAGATGGAGTGAAGATAGAAGATATCAGAGGTATTGATCGTGTGAGCAGAGATATCGACAGTGTGAGCAGAGGCATTGGTCCTGTGAGCGAAGCTATCAATTGTGTGATAAGAGGCATCAATTGTGTAAGTGTAGGAATCAGTCATGTGGGCAAAGGTATTGATCATGCTAGCAGAGGTATTGAACGTGTGAGCAGATGTATCGATCATGTGTGCAGAGGTATTGAACGTGTGGGCAGAGGTATCAATCATATGTGCAGTGAATTTTCATTCTTTCTTTCATGAGACTATAGAGAACAAGAGGTCAATTGACTACTAGAACTGCCTGCGGCCTGTGGTGAGAGACTGGGCTGATGCTTTGTGGCCTAGTGGCATAAGTAGTTGGTGGACTCCTGCCTGGGTTTCTTGTGTGTCGACCGCCATTAGGATCTGGAGCAGGCTGACGAAAGTCTTGCGTTTTTGATGTGGATGTGGTCAGGAGACAAGTTACTATTTCCTTATAATTACACATTAATGTACATTAGCGCAGATATTCTCACAACATGTATACAGCATTTGTCTTATATGTATTGAGTACATATCCTATAGAGAGTTGCCTAGTGGAAGGTCGACTGAGTTAGTTTAGTAGCACAAAGTTCAGTGAGCTTAAGAGGCAGTAGCTATGTGCTTAAGGGTCACACAGGAACAGTTGGTCGGCAAATAGGATATTGATGTCGCACTTTTCAATAAAGTAACGCCAGGTTTGCTTTTCTTAGGGTACAAGAGCCAGGACTAGGGTCAGACTTGTCCATTCTAGCTTGCAGCTTAGGAAATACACGTCACAAGATGAGCCTTTAACTATTACACAGGGCATCACACTGTCTCTGTTTGTTTGCCGTCACTTAGTGCAACTTGGTGGCATTTCTCCACTTGGTAAGTTATGCATCTGCACCCTGTCTTCCACTCCATGTCAAGGAAAGTTATTAGACCACACCATTGCTCCATGGTCTAGTTTTTACCATTACTTGCGCATTGTAGGTGTTTATAGCAGTATACAAGAGTCAGCTTCTGCACCCTTTCAGGTCTGCGGCTATTGTAGTCCTATATACAGATAACCGGAATGTGGGGCTGACATTAAGGGGTTAAAAACTGGGTAATTACCCAGGGCACCCACTCTCTTGTGGGTTCCCAGAGTCTACAACAGATGCTACATAACAGTATTAAAACAATTAAAAAAACACATATTTAGTATTGCTTTACTTGTAAAAGTATGATCTATCAAAATATAAAGTAAATAATCCGATTGGTAAATGAAAAAAAACTGTGCATGTTTGACATCTACCTACTGGAGAATCATATTGCCAGGTCAGTTTGCCATGTAGTGAAGATGTTATCTAAAAAGAAAAACCATTGCGGAATTGAACTTTTTTTGCAATTTCAACGCACTTGGAATTTGTTTTCCTGTTCTCCAGTACATTATGTGGTAGAATCAAAGGTAAACCAAATTGGAAAGCTGGAGAAACAAAACACAAAAATAGGTTCTTATCTGATAACCAAGTGGTATAAAATATTATAGGTATGCTCACCTGATAGGGTTATGACAGTCGCAACTCCTATAGAATCATGTAAAAGCTGGAGCAGGACCACCAAGAGATGCATTGCAAAAGATTAGGAATATGGTGGTTCAGAGTCCGAGCTGCCCAAGGTTCAGAGAAACGATCACATAAGGAGGTGAAGCATGAATGTGGTTTATTTTGTCAACATGTTTCAAGGTTTTCACAGTTCTTCATCAGGACCAAACCAGAATGATAAGATACAGCTCAAAAAGAGTGGGAATATAAAGACAATGCATTAAAATAAGCGGACAGCAATGAAACTTTCTGGTCATATGATACCACGTCATTGTAACAGATACAAATATTGCAAGCAGAATAAACCAAAATATATAAATTTTAAAATAAAAATGAAATGTATGTATGTACTGTACTTGTGATAAATGTATAAGGATAAAAAATGAAATACAGACGTGGTCAAAAGTGTTGGTACCCCTTATTTAATGACAGAAAAACCCACAATGGTCACAAAAATAACTTGAATCTGACAAAAGTAATAATAAATAAAAAATCTATGAAAATGAACAACTGAAAGTCAGAAATTGTTTTTCAACCATGCTTCCACAGTTTAAAAAAAAAATAAAATAGCTATTATCCTAAGTCATGTGACAAGGCTCGTTAAAGGGTCAACATTGACTGTTAGGATTGCTACTTCCAATAGGTGGCACTAGAGTTCTAGTCCTCTTCCTCTCTGAAGAGACAATTTGCATATTTCCCAGAGGAGCATTGAAGCTTTAAGTCTCCTCACCTCGACATGCTTATCATGTCACTATCCGCAAGGAGAAATGATACTTCTTGGATCATGGTCAGACGCCTCTCAATCAGCCAAACCAGATCTCCACTTTGCACTGATGAGGGGCAGTACCCCGAAACACAGTGTCTGCAAATTGAGATTCTGGTTTGGCTATTATCCTGTCATGTGATAAGGCTCGTTAAAGGGTCGACATTGACTGTTAGGATTGCTACTTCCAATAGGTGGCACTAGAGTTCTAGTCCTCTTCCTCTCTGAAGAGACAATTTGCATATTTCCCAGAGGAGCATTGTGGCTTTAAGTCTCCTCACCTCGACATGCTTATCATGTCACTCTTTGCAAGGAGAAACGATACTTCTTGGATCCTAAAAAAATTAATAAACTCATGTAATAGGCCTGGACAGAAATGATAATACCTCTAAAAATAATGTGACATAAGGGACATGTTAAATCAATATGTGTCCACTAACTAGCATCACAGGTGTCTGCAATCTTGGAATCAGTGAGTGGGCCTGTATATAGGGCTACAGATACTCACTGTGCTATTTGATGACATGGTGTGTGTATCACACTCAACATGGACCAGAGGAAGCAAAGGAAAGAGTTGTCTCAGGAGATTAGAAAGGAAATCATAGGCTAACATGTTAAAGGTAAAAGTTCTAAGACCATCTCCAAGCAGCTTGATGTTACTGTAACTACAGTTGCACATATTATTCAGAAATTTAAGATCCATGGGACTGTAGTCAACCTCCCTGGATGTGGCCGCAGGAGGAAAATTGATGACATCAAAAAGACAGATAATGCGAATGGTAACAAAAGAGCCCAGAAAAACTTCTAAACAGATTAAAGGTGAACTTGAAGCTCAAGGAACATCAGTGTCAGATCGCACCATCCATCGTTGTGTGAGACAAGGTGGACTTCATGGGAGACTACCAAGGAGGACACCATTGTTGAAAAAAAATCATAAAAAAGCCAGACTGGAATTTGCCAAACTACATGTTGACAAGCCACAAAGTTTCTGGGAGAATGTCCTATGGACAGATTAGACAAAAATTGAACTTTTTGGCAAGCCACATTGTTGTGAATTCTGTTGTGGGTTCTGCTCTTGGGCTCCCTCCGGTGGTTATAAGTGGTAGTGCTGCTGTTTGTCCTTCACAGCAGTCATCAGGTGCGTCCACTTTGGACGGGGCTATTTAGTCTGGCTTCACCCTTTAGTGAGTGCCAGTTGTTCATTGTTTCTGGAGGATTCACATCCCTTCCTGGTCGCTCCTGCTTGCAGTTCATTTCTACAAGATAAGTTCTGCTTGTTTTTCTGCCCACATGTTGTGGGCCTCATTGTTCAGTGCATTGCATGTTTTTTCTTGTCCAGCTTTATCTTTGTAAGGATTTATGCAGCCAAGCTGGAATCTCTGGAGAGGCAGATTTACCCTCCATGTCTTTAGTTAGATGTGGAGTTTTTGTATTATCTGTGGTGGACATTTCATAGTATTTTAATACTGACCGCATAGTTCTCTGTCCTATCTTTTCTCTCTAGCTAGATTGGCCTCCTTTGCTAAATTCTGTTTTCAGCCTGTGTATGTTTTTTCCTCTCCTCTCACAGTCAATATTTGTGGGGGGCTGCCTATCCTTTGGGAATTTTCTCTGAGGCAAGATAGTTTTCCCTTTTCTATCTATAGGGTTAATTAGTCATCCGGCTGTGTCGAAGTGTCTAGGATTGGTAGGTACATCCCACGGCTACTTCTAGTTGCGGTGTTAAGTCCAGGGTCTGCGGTCAGTACAGTTACCACATTCTCCAGAGTACATCTCATGCCGCTCCTAGGCCACCAGATCATAACAGTACAACTGGCCAACAATGAGTTAACCGCATCTCAAAAGAAGGGAAAGAAAGTGCTGAGCCATTTTTTTTCTGTACTCTGTTGTGGTTTTTTTTCCCTCTTTATCTCTGGGTGGCTCAAGAGTTAGGCGCTAACATGGATGTTCAGGGACTTGCTTCTCGTGTGGATCAACTTGCTGCTAGAGTACAGGGTATTTCTGATTATATCGTGCAGACTTCTGTTTTAGAGCCTAGAATTCCTACCCCCGATCTGTTTTTTGGGGACAGGTCCAAATTTTTGAGCTTTAAAAATAACTGTAAACTATTTTTTGCTCTGAAGCCCTGTTCCCCTGGTGATCCCATCCAGCAGGTAAAAATTGTCATATCTCTGTTGCGTGGCGACCCTCAGGATTGGGCATTTTCCCTGGAATCTGGGAATCCGGCCTTGCTTAATGTAGACACCTTTTTTCAGGCGCTTGGGTTATTGTATGATGAACCTAATTCTGTGGATCATGCTGAGAAAACCTTGTTGGCCCTGTGTCAGGGTCAAGAAGCGGCAGAATCATATTGCCAGAAATTTAGAAAATGGTCTGTGTTGACTAAATGGAATGAGGATGCTTTGGCGGCAATTTTCAGAAAGGGTCTTTCTGAATCTGTCAAAGATGTTATGGTGGGGTTTCCCACGCCTGCAGGTCTGAGTGATTCTATGTCTCTGGCCATTCAAATTGATCGGCGCTTGCGTGAGCGCAGAGTTGTGCACACTATGGCGTTGTCTTCCGAGCGGAGTCCTGAGCCTATGCAGTGTGATAGGATTGTGTCTAGAGCTGATCGCCAAGGATTCAGACGTCAGAGTAGGTTATGCTTTTACTGCGGCGATTCTGCTCATGTTATTTCTGATTGCCCTAAGCGTGCCAAGAGAATCGCTAATTCCGTTACCATCAGTACTTTACAACCTAAATTTCTGTTATCTGTGACCCTGATCTGCTCATTATCGTCATTTTCTGTCATGGCATTTGTGGATACAGGCGCCACTTTAAATTTAATGGACTTAGAATTTGCCAGACGTTGTTGTTTTCCCTTACAGCCTTTGCGGAGTCCTATCCCTTTGAGGGGCATTGATGCTACACCATTGGCTAAAAATAAACCTCAGTTTTGGACACAGTTAACCATGTGCATGGCGCCAGCCCATCAGGAAGATTGTCGTTTCCTGGTGTTGCATAATTTGCATGATGCTATTGTGCTGGGGGTTCCATGGTTACAGGTACATAATCCGGTGTTGGATTGGAAATCTATGTCTGTGACTATTTGGGGTTGTCAGGGGGTTCATGATGACGTTCCTCTGATGTCAATTTCCTCCTCCCCCTCTTCTGAAATTCCTGAGTTTCTGTCAGATTTCCAGGATGTTTTCGATGAGCCCAAGTCCAGTTCCCTTCCACCGCATAGGGACTGTGATTGTGCTATTGACTTGATTCCAGGCTGTAAGTTCCCTAAGGGCCGACTTTTCAACCTGTCTGCGCCTGAACATGCCGCCATGTGAAGTTTTGTTAAGGAGTCTTTGGAGAAGGGGCATATTCGGCCATCTTCTTCTCCATTGGGAGCAGGTTTTTTTTTTGTTGCCAAGAAGGATGGCTCCTTGAGACCCTGTATTGATTATCGCCTCTTGAATAAGATCACGGTCAAATTCCAATACCCTTTGCCTTTGCTTTCTGATTTGTTTGCCAGGATTAAGGGGGCTAGTTGGTTTACTAAGATTGACCTTCGAGGGGCATATAATCTTGTTCGTATTAAGCAGGGTGACGAATGGAAAACTGCGTTTAATACACCCGAGGGCCATTTTGAATATCTTGTGATGCCATTCGGACTCTCTAATGCCCCATCTGTGTTTCAGTCCTTCATGCATGATATTTTTCGGAATTATCTTGATAAATTCATGATTGTATATTTGGATGATATTTTGATTTTTTCAGATGATTGGGATTCTCATGTGAAACAAGTCAGGATGGTATTTCAGGTCCTTCGTGATAATGCCTTGTTTGTGAAGGGGTCTAAGTGCCTCTTTGGAGTACAGAAGATTTCTTTTTTGGGCTTCATTTTTTCTCCATCATCTATAGAAATGGATCCGGTTAAGGTTCAGGCCATTCATGATTGGATCCAGCCCACATCCGTGAAGAGCCTTCAGAAATTTTTGGGCTTTGCTAATTTTTATCGCCGTTTCATTGCCAACTTCTCCAGTGTGGTTAAACCCCTGACCGATTTGACAAGGAAGGGCGCTGATGTAACGAATTGGTCCTCTGAGGCTGTTTCTGCCTTTCAGGAGCTTAAGCGCCGATTTACTTCTGCCCCTGTGATGCGTCAGCCGGATGTTTCTCTCCCTTTTCAGGTTGAGGTTGACGCTTCTGAGATTGGGGCAGGGGCCGTTTTGTCTCAGAGGAATTCTGATGGTTCCTTGATGAAACCGTGTGCCTTCTTTTCTCGAAAGTTTTCGCTTGCGGAACGCAATTATGATGTCGGCAATTGTAAGTTGTTGGCTATGAAGTGGGCATTTGAGGAGTGGTGACATTGGCTTGAGGGGGCCAAGCACCGTATTGTGGTCTTGACCGATCATAAAAATCTGATTTACCTCGAGTCTGCCAAACGGCTGAATCCTAGACAGGCCCGATGGTCCCTGTTTTTCTCCCATTTTGATTTTGTTGTCTCGTATCTTCCGGGTTCTAAGAATGTTAAGGCTGATGCCCTCTCTAGGAGTTTTTTGCCTGATTCCCCTGGGGTTCTTGAGCCGGTTGGTATTCTGAAGGAGGGGGTGATTCTTTCTGCCATCTCCCCTGATTTTCGACGGGTTCTTCAGGAGTTTCAGGCTGATAAACCTGATTGCTGTCCAGCGGGGAAACTGTTTTTTCCTGACAGATGGACTAGTAAAGTGATTTCTGAGGTTCACTGTTCTGAGTTGGCTGGCCATCCTGGGATTTTGGTACCAGAGATTTGGTTAGTAGGTCCTTTTGGTGGCCTTCTTTGTCACGGGATGTGCGTTCTTTTGTGCAGTCCTGTGGGACTTGTGCGTGGGCCAAACCTTGCTGCTCCCACGCCAGTGGGTTGCTTTTGCCTTTGCCGGTCCCTGAGAGGCCTTGGACGCATATTTCTATGGATTTTATTTCGGATCTTCCTGTTTCCCAGAGGATGTCGGTTATCTGGGTGGTCTGTGACCGGTTTTCTAAGATGGTTCATTTGGTACCTTTGCCTAAATTGCCTTCCTCTTCTGAGTTGGTTCCGTTGTTTTTTCAGCATGTGGTTCGTTTGCATGGCATTCCGGAGAATATTGTGTCCAATAGAGGTTCCCAGTTTGTTTCTAGGTTTTGGCGGTCCTTTTGTGCTAAGCTGGGCATTGATTTGTCTTTTTCTTCCGCATTTCATCCTCAGACAAACGGCCAAACCGAGCGAACTAACCAGACTTTGGAAACTTATTTGAGATGCTTTGTGTCTGCCGATCAGGATGGTTGGGTGGCTTTCTTGCCATTGGCCGAGTTTGCCCTTAATAATAGGGCTAGTTCTGCTACCTTGGTTTCACCATTCTTTTGTAATTCTGGGTTTCATCCTCGTTTTTCTTCAGGGCAGGTTGAGTCTTCTGATTGTCCTGGGGTGGACTCTGTGGTTGACAGGTTGCAGCGAATTTGGGCTCATGTTGTGGACAATTTGGTGTTGTCTCAGGAGGAGGCTCAGCATTTTGCCAACCATCGTCGGCGTGTGGGTTCCCGGCTTCGGGTTGGGGATTTGGTCTGGTTGTCTTCTCGTCATGTTCCTATGAAGGTTTCTTCCCCGAAGTTCAAGCCTCGGTTTATTGATCCTTATAGGATTTCTGAGATTATCAATCCAGTGTCTTTTCGTTTGGCCCTTCCAGCCTCTTTTTCCATCCATAATGTTTTTCATAGATCTTTGTTGCGGAAATATGTGGTGCCCGTGGTTCCCTCTGTTGATCCTCCTGCCCTGGTGTTGATTGATGGGGAGTTGGAGTATGTTGTGGAGAAGATCTTGGATTCTCGTTGTTCAAGACGGAGGCTTCAGTATCTTGTCAAGTGGAAGAGTTATGGCCAGGAGGATAATTCTTGGGTTGTTGCCTCCGATGTTCATGCTGACGATTTGGTTTGTGCCTTCCATTTGGCTCGTCCTGATCGTCCTGGGGGCTCTGGTGAGGGTTCGGTGACCCCTCCTCAAGGAGGGGGTACTGTTGTGAATTCTGTTGTGGGTTCTGCTCTTGGGCTCCCTCCGGTGGTTATAAGTGGTAGTGCTGCTGTTTGTCCTTCACAGCAGTCATCAGGTGCGTCCACTTCGGACGGGGCTATTTAGTCTAGCTTCACCCTTTAGTGAGTGCCAGTTGTTCATTGTTTCTGGAGGATTCACATCCCTTCCTGGTCGCTCCTGCTTGCAGTTCATTTCTACAAGATAAGTTCTGCTTGTTTTTCTGCCCACATGTTGAGGGCCTTATTGTTCAGTGCATTGCATGTTTTTTTTGTCCAGCTTTATCTGTGTAAGGATTTATGCAGCCAAGCTGGAATCTCTGGAGAGGCAGATTTACCCTCCATGTCTTTAGTTAGATGTGGAGTTTTTGTATTATCTGTGGTGGACATTTCATAGTATTTTAATACTGACCGCATAGTTCTCTGTCCTATCTTTTCTATCTAGCTAGATTGGCCTCCTTTGCTAAATTCTGTTTTCAGCCTGTGTATGTTTTTTCCTCTCCTCTCACAGTCAATATTTGTGGGGGGCTGCCTATCCTTTGGGAATTTTCTCTGAGGCAAGATAGTTTTCTCTTTTCTATCTATAGGGTTAATTAGTCCTCCGGCTGTGTCGAAGTGTCTAGGATTGGTAGGTACATCCCACGGCTACGTCTAGTTGGGGTGTTAAGTCAAGAGTCTGCGGTCAGTACAGTTACCACATTCTCCAGAGTACATCTCATGCCGCTCCTAGGCCACCAGATCATAACACCACATCAGCTCTATGTTCAGAGAGGAAAAAATAAAGCATATCAAGTAAAGAACACTGTCCCTACTGTGAAACATGGAGGAGGCTCTGCTATGTTCTGGGGCTGATTTGCTGCATTTGGTACAGAATGTCTAGAATCTGTGCAGGGTATAATGAAATCTCAAAACTATCAAGGGATTCTAGAGAGAAATATGCTGCCCAGTGTCAGAAAACTAGGTCTCAGTCACAGGTCATGGGTCTTGCAACAGGATAATGATCCAAAACACACAGCTAAAAACACCCAAGAATGGCTAAGAGGAAAACATTGGACTATTTTGAAGTGACCTTCTATGAGCCCTGACCTAAATCCTATTGAGCATCTTTGGAAAGTGCTGAAACATGCCATCTGGAAAAGACAACCTTCAAACACAAGACAACTGGAGCAGTTTGCTCTTGAGGAGTGGGCCAAAATACTTGTCGATAGGTGCAGAAGTCTCATTGACAGTTACAGGAATCGTTTGATTGCAATGATTGCCTCAAAAGGTACTACAACAAAATATTAAGTTAAGGGTACCATCATTTCTTTCTAGGCCTATTTCATGAGTTTTATTAAAAAAAAAAAATTCTGTGGAAGCATGGTTGAAAAGCAATGTCTGACTTTCATTTGTTCATTTTGATATAGTTTTTATTTTATTATTACTTTTGTCAGATTTAAGTTATTTTTGCGACCATTGTGGTTTTTTCTGTCATTAAAGAAGGGCTACCAACAATTTTGACCACGTGTGTATGTATGTAGAATTTTTCAGAACTATACGGCATGTGTAAAAAGAAGGGGATAAAAGTCATTCTTTTTCATGATAAGTTTGCTAGCAAACTAAAAAATAATCATATCTATAAAATGTACCTCTTTAATTCCTAAATGTATAGACAGTTATCAGGCTGAACTTACAAGGCATTAAGTTCGATATTTCCACTAGAGACGACCATAGTGACTCCATAATAACACATGACAGAAAATGTTGTCATTGGGATTTTGGAGCACCAGGTGTTAGGAGTCGAGTTCCCGCCACTGCACGGGGGGAATCTCGAGCCATGTCTGCTGTGGTCTCACATTCTGCATCAGCCGCGGTGGAGCCTGCTCAGCGGAGATGTCGGTCCCAGCGTCTCACTGAATCTGGTACTGTGCAAAGGGTTACTGCTGCCTCCCCAGGCTCTGCTATTGTACCCTGCACTGGTCTGCGGTGAGCAGGCTTTTCTGAGACTAAGTCCTGCTTTGCACACACAGCATGCCCAGGGTAAGATCTCTCAATGGAGATCAAGGGTCACATGCTCAAGTACTGCAGCAACTTCCATTGGTCCTCCAGGAAGGTCATGTACCTGATCAAGTTCTGTGGAAGTCTTCCATTGGTCCTTCTTGGAAGGTCCTGAAGTTGCTGCAGCTATAAAAGGTTCTTATGACTGCACAGCCATGCGCTAGTGTCAATTTATGTATGAGCTCAGCGCCAGTGTGGTCATTTGTGTGTGTGTATTCAGGGACCCGGCTGAAATAAGTCCCTAGAATGCTGGCACCTCCGGCAAGGAGTTTCATGCATGTGTATTCAGGGACCCAGCTGAAATAAGCCCCTAGAATTCTGGCACCTCCGGCGAGGAGTTTCATGTGAGTGGATTCAGGGCTGGCATATAGCCATCAGAATTCCGGCTCCACCAGAGAAGAGCTGCGTGTTTGCATTTGACTGCATGACAACCATCTGCTCTACTAAGTAGCTGTGTTCCCCTGTGAAGCTAACAGGGTACAGCATTCTCTTTACTAATGGACTATGTGGAGTAACAGAGTTCGTTTATACTACTATATTGTACTGCCATATCTAGCAGCAGGTTCTTTCCTGCACGGTGGATCCCGGGTTGCGAACACACCAACTACTACTAATAAATATATATTCGGTGCGTTCCGCCAACCCTAACACCAGGATTGTGTTTTAATAATTCAAATGTAGCTTTTTGTGTAAAATAGATTTTAGAATGAAATATATAGGAGCTCTTAGTTAAAAAATTGCACTTAATTAGATCCTATGAAAACATTCTAACTGACTCTACAGTGTGTAAAACCTATTTGATTAAACATTTTTGAATTATTAATATAAGGAGTCCTGTGTTCAGATTCCTCATCTCTTCATCATAGTGTAAGGTTATTAAGAGCGTCACTCTCTGGAGAACCTGTATGATTCAGACAGCCCAGTGATGTGAATGGATGTGTGTGTGTGTGTCTGTCTGTTTCTGTGTGTGGCCTAGAACATATTGACTTTTGGTGGTGTATGCAGTGATGAGCAAAAGGGTAACAATGATTTGAACTTTTGACTTTCTGTCCCAATATCTCACCATCCACTACTGCTTTGAATTTGAGGCTATCATCATTTTGTAGACAATCATCTTGACTCTCTCATGCATAAATTTGACACGCAGCTATTTATCATATGATTAGTTATCAAGATTTTTGTCATGTCACGTCATTGTTACTGTTTTTCTCCTGGTGGTGGAAAAATCTTTTTATTCCTTTTTACAACAAATTACAACCTGTTCTCTCATTCCCTAATAACTCAATATGCTATAAGGTTGATTCCCAAGCGAAAGGTCACTGGTTTGAATTGAGGAGCAGCCATGAAGAAGGTTCCCCAAGAGAAGAGAAGCAGCATTCTCCAGCTCATCAATAGTGGTCTTTCAGCCAAGAAAATTGCCAAACAGCATCATGTGAGTGCCATGATAGTTGGAAGAATACAAAATGCAGTCCATCCATCCATTCAAAAGCCAAGAGGTGGACGTTCAGGCAAAATATCAGAGTCAACAAGTCAGCTCGCCACAAGGTCTATCAGTTCTGCCATGATAAATGCAGCAGTGTAGGTGGCTAGTATGCTTCATAACAGTGAGATCTCAGACATCGATGCAAGCACCATACAATGCACAATAAACAAGTCTGAAATGGTGACCCCCAAAAAAGTGGATCCACCTCGACTACAATATTGTCATAAGAAGCGTTGGCTCTAGTTTTCTGAAAAGTGGACAGTAGAAGATTGGTAATGGGTGATTTGGAGCAATGAGACAAAAGTCAATGAACTAGGCTCTGATGGGTGCAATTGGGTTTGGAAGAAGCAAGGAAAATGGAGCTAACATATCAAGAAATTGAAGGGACTGTCAAGTTCGGTAGAGGAAGCCTTATAACATGGGGTCGATGCATAGCCAAAGGCATTGGATACTAGACTAGGATCAATTGTGGTTGCAATTCTGAGCTATATGTGAGCATCCTACCAGATGAGTTACTTTGTGCACTCGAGTACTATGGGTATGAAAAGGACGACATAGTGTTCCAACAGCAAGACCCAAAGCATATGTTGAGATTAGTGAAGAAATGGTTCAATGAGAGTGAATGACAGAGGTGTTGGATTGGTCCCCACAGTCCTCAGACCTCAACCCAATAGAACACTTATTGTTGAGTTGAAGGAACAGCTGTATACATACCCAAGTGAGTTGACCAGTGTGCACCAACTTTGGGAATGTGTAGAAGAGACCTGTAATCATTTTCATATTGTTTTATGCCATTTTTCCTTCTCGTGTCCTGGCATCACCCCCTGTAACTCTGCCTATACCCTTCCCAATCCTCCTCAGGCACAGTTTCAACATGATCTGGTGTACTTGACACTGTTACAGGGATTAGAATTAAAGTACAAAGTTCCAGAACACCAGCCCTGACAAAAAAGATTATTCCTTACACCACTTTACTGTCTAATGGATGTATGGATGGGAATAGAGGTATGAATGTATTCATATTATAGAAAGATTACAGCAGGGAGTATAAAGATTATACAGGGTGTAGAGCAGTGTGCTGCATATGCTGTATATGTGTCTGGAAATAGAGCTGTGTTTGCTGTAGCAAGGAGCAGAATGAGCTCTGCTGAGTGGAGGCTCACCCAATCACACAGAAAACATGCCCACCCATGAGGTTCCAGAGTCAGAAACCAAGAGAGAATCTGATGTGACATCACAGGAAGTCAAGGGATTCTCAGCCAGAAATTGTGCATCGAGGAGATCAGCTCAGGTTACAGAATTATTTGAGAGAGCAAAGTGTTTAGTGAACTGCTTATCTATGGCAGTTAGTTTACATGAGATATGTAAAGTAGTGGCCAACCTCTTTGACATTATTTTGCTCTACTGCATGAAAAAACAGGACAGACAAAGCACGAAAGGAAAAAGGAGGGTGGGTGAGCATGCCTGAGTGTTTGAGACATGCCAAAAATATTTTTTTATATAATTCTCAATTGTAATTGTAATGTGTTGAAATAAGATGTAAGAAAAATATGAGATTAAGGGAAATTTGTATAATTTTTTTTGTGCATTTTTTATGCTTAATGTTCTTTTAGCACCAGTAATTTATATCAACTGACATCTGTGATTGTTTGATAATAGCTTATGTTGTAATTTTTGTTTGTCCTACTTTAATATTGCCATATTTTATTCATATTTAAGCAAAAAGCTAAAATTCAATTTAAGCTATTTTACAATGAGAAGTATTTAGAGCGTATATATAAAGAATAAGACATAAGAATCAGACCTCTTGGCTTCAGACTTTAGGCCACAATTGGTGTTGTTATCAATTGAGCTACTTCCTCTCCCATAAGTCCTTGTTAGACATCCCTTTAATAGGTTCACTTGGTCTTGTGCTCAGCAATTATACTCATCATTTGAAACAGAGCGTAAATAATTGATAAGAATTGACATGTACTAAACAGGCTGTCTCCATTCTACACTATTGTAAGATGTAGTCAGTGTGGTTTATATTGGATATGTGCTAGGTAACACTAAGACATGGTGGCTCTTGACACCTATTATTCTCACATATTTCCAAAGGCTGTTTTTGAAGATTGAGACTAGTTTATCTTTCTGCAATTTAAATGACAGATTAGAACTTATCATTACTTTAAATGCAATAACAGTGCACATAAATCTCATGATATTGTCACTTTAATGTCCAATATATTGCTACTCTTTACAGTTTCCTAGATTTTGTTACTTTTTAATAAAATATTCAGCATTTTACAGGGACTGTTTATATTTTATTGCCCACTTGGAAGAAAAGAATCTCTCTATATGATAATTTACACTTCAATTGAGAAAAATTAATTGAGTTGCCTCTTTTGATTTTGTGAATTAAATGCAGAATAGCAAATTAAATGGTTAAGTCATCGCTTCCCCACCCCATGCAGTTGTTCATTCCCTTCGCCTGTTATCTTTCTCACCTTCACAAGAATTATCATTTCCTCTTTTTATTTTTAGTAGGAATATTACTAGCAATCAATATTATTATTTCTCTTTATTTTTGTTAGTAACTTTTTTTGTTTCACCGTGTACCATCCTATAATAAACTAGAGAATTTTAGACCCAGCAGGGAAAATTATTTGGCTGGCCTAACCATTACATACAATTTTTCAGTGACCTCCAGAGCAAGTAAATTAAATTTTCACCTTCAGAGAGGGTGGTATGCTTTTGATCCACAGCTCTTTTGCATTTTTAAAAGGTTATATCTACTTTATCTTCATCACGTCTTGATTAATTGAAGTAGTGATTGTGCAATTTATTTAGGCATTCACCGATGTTTCAAAAAAATCAGATTTGCCAGAAATCAAATTTTTGTGATTCAATTTTCTCGAATCAAGGAAAATGGTATTGCAGCTGCTAGAATAAATTTTGATTGATTCTTTTTTGGACAGGGAATGGGTTTGGTATGAAAATCATCCACTGACTGCACAAGGGACTCAGATGCCACGGTAAAGTGGTTCTCCAATTCTCACACTCATTCGTCTGCTCAACTATCACAGTTAGTTTACTTGTGAGCTAATTGCACCCCACATCCAGTCTATGCATTCACAACACTCTTTTTTCTGACACCAGTTGCTGTTTTGTAAGGCTAGCAAGACACTTACCCCAGGTAATACACGAGTGTAAAAGCACTCTCAGCTCTCTAGCACCAAACTGATACGCTTCTAGCACTAGCTGATATTATATTTTTGTGGTTTCCCAATAGTCATGAAGCTTTAAGCCAAAGAGCTATTATGCTTCCTTATCATAAACATACAACTCTGGCAAAAATAAAGAGGCCACCACATCAAAACCCTGTCATGGGCAGCCCAATCTCCAGACCTGAACCCCAATGAAAACCTCTGGAATATAATCAAGAGGATGATTGATAGTCACAAGCCATCAAACAAAGAACTGCTGACATTTTTGCTCCAGAAGCAGTGTGAAAGACTGGTGGAAAGCATGCCAAGACACATGACAGCTGTGATTAAACATCATGGTTATTCCACAAAATACTGATTTCTGAACTCTTCCTGAGGTAAAACATTAGTATTGTTGTTTCTAAATGTTTATGAACTTGTTTTATTTGCATTATTTGAGGTCTGAAAGCATTGTCCTTTTTTATTTTGACCATTTTTCTTTGTCAGTAAAAAAATGCAAAATGTATTGCTTGGAAATTCGAAGACATGTTGTCAAAAGTTTATAGAATAAAAGAACAATTGACATTTTACTCAAAAATATACCTATAAAGAGAAAAATCAGCCAAACTGAACATTTTGCAGTGGTCTCTTAATTTTTGCCAGAGCTGTATGTGTGGATTTTTTTGAAATTGGATTATTGTAGAGATGGCATTGAAATATTGCATATTTATTGGGACCCCTTGATGTCCCATTTGTGGACTGAAAATGGCCTGCCTATATAGGGGCAATTATCTTCACCTACTGTTATCATCTTCTTTTGTAATGAGAGAGCACAAGGAGAGAACATTCTTACTGTAGACAGTAGACTCCTAACTAATGTGATTACCTTCATATTGACAATGAGGCTTTCAGTTCTGCAGTAATATTGGATTTTTACTCACACAATCCATTATAGGATTAACCAAAACATTTTATACACCTTGTACTCAACTGTCCTGGCAACGGGTTTATGCTGCCTTGCTTCCTCCATCTGACTCTGGCCTTCTCAGTCATCTGACTAGGCTTGAAGCAGCATCATGGTATTGCCGTAATGCATGTCATGATGTTGTTTACCTAGTGAACAGCAGAGTAGTGAGAAAGGCTGAAAACGGAAAAGACTGGAATAGGAAGAAGGAAGCGAGCCAGTGAAGGAGTGGGCAGGGAGCTGTGGTGTGAGGACAGATGGTGGGCCCAGTAAGTAAAATATTTTCTTTTGTTTTTTAATTCTCTGGATTCTGGACAGACCTAAGATAAGAGTAAGCTGCTCTTTCCATGTGCAAATTAAACGCAGATTGAATTTCCCGACCAAATTTGAAGGAATCTGTTGAAATAAACTTAATCAGACTCACTCATCTAAAAAATCAGTACAATATAATAAGATTATTTGTAAATACGTAAAATATTAATTGCAGTAATCAATGTCAAAAATAGATCTAGAGTTTATATTATTATTGTTATTTATTTATTTATTTATTTATTTATTTATTTTACTCGCTTATACAACACCAATAATTTCTGGAGCACTTTACAGACAATACCATCACTATCCCCCATTGGGGCTCACAATCAAAATTCTCTATCACTGTGTCTTTAGAGTGTGGGAAGAATCCGGAGTACCCGGAGGTAACACACGCAAACATGGGGAGAACATACAAAAATATTGCCGATGTTGTCCTTAGTGGGATTTGTACTGTCGATCCAAGTACTGCAAGGCTGCAGTCCTAACTACTGAGACACCATTCTGCCATGTATTGCTTAATAATATTGATATTTGTGTAATTTACATGGCAATCCTGTGACAGTTCTGAGCATAATAAAAAATGTTAATTGAAACATGGTATAATTGTACAAATTATGCATCTTGTGTAAACCTCAATTATTTTGATCTTCAGTTTGTTTCCTCATAAATTCTAGTAGACATATTTTATGTCACAGGCATTAAATATTGATAAATAGTCACCACAAGGGAAGCTTGCAAACATTAAAAGAAACTCATAGTTCAGATTCATCGCCATGAATAAGAGAACATTTATTTTGAAATTTAAAATATGTAATTTAATTCTTTACCATCAACCTACTTTAAAGAAAAGCTTTTTTTAAAATTGTAGATTAGATTTCTAGAATAATTTATTATATAAGAATGTCTCTATGATTTTTTTTTTATGATGAATGTATACTGTATGTATGTACATATGCAACATAGTAGGTATAGTCATCCACTGACTTATCGTAATAGGCTATTAATGAGCCAAGGCCAGCGAGAAGCTTGTCTCGGGTAAAACACTAGTATACAAGCACACCCAGCTCTCTACCACCAAAGTGGTATACTTCCAGTACTTGGGCATTCACAAGCAAACACAGCTAGGCTATACTTTCCCTCTTTAAAGTTATGGATGTGTTTTGAGCAGCAAGAAACAACCATTCAATTTCAGATTTCATATAAAAAAGGAACAGTTCTTACAAAATGCTCAAATGAAATAAAAAGGGCATGCACAAAAGGTAAAGCAGTACAAAACAAAATGGATTAACCCCTTCATGACCTTGGGATTTTCTGTTTTTCCGTGTTTATTTTTCACTCCCCTCCTTCCCAGAGACATAACTTTTTTTTCCGTCAATATGGCAATGTGAGGGCTTATTTTTTGCAGGACGAGATGCACTTTTCAACGACACCATTGGTTTTACCATGACGTGTACTAGAAAATGGGAACAAAATTCCAAGTGTGGTGAAATTGCAAAAAAAGTGCAATCCCTTGCGTGTTTTTTGTTTGGATTTTTTGCTAGGTTCACTAAATGCTAAAACTGACCTTCCATTATGATTCTCCTGGTCAGTATGAGTTCATAGACACCAAACATGTCTAGGTTATTTTTTACCTAAGTGTCGAAAAAAAATTCCAAACTTTGTTAAAAAAAAGCGCCATTTTCCGATACCCATAGTGTCTCCATTTTTTGTGATCTGGGGTCGGGTGAGGGCTTATTTTTTGCATGCCGAGCTGACGTTTTTAATGATACCATTTTGGTGCAGATACGTTCTTTTGATCGCCCGTTATTGCATTTTAATGCAATGTCGCAGCGACCAAAAAAATTTAATTTTGGTGTTTCTAATTTTTTTCTCGCAATGCCATTTAGCGATCAGGTTAATCCTTTTTTTATTGATAGATTGGGCGATTCTGAATGTGGCAATACCAAATATGTGTATATTTGATTTTATTTTTATTGTTTTATAATTTTTTTTAATTATTTCATATTTTTGTAAACATTTTTTTTTACTTTTGCCATGCTTCAACAGCCTCAATGGGAGGCTAGAAGCTGGCATAACCTGATCGGCTCTGCTACATAGCAGCGATCATCAGATCGCTCCTATGTAGCTGAATTGCAGGCTTGCTATTAGCGCCGACCACAGGTTGGCGCTCACAGCAAGCCAGCATCAGTAACCATATAGGTCTCAAGGACCTCTATGGTAACTATCCAGAAGCATTGCTGACCCCTGATCATGTGACGGGGGCCGGCGATACATGCATTTCCGGCTGTGCGGCTGGAAGCGGTAGTTAAATGCCGCTGTCAGCGTTTGACAGCAACATTTAACTAGTTTATAGCAGTGGGTGTATTGCGATTCCACTCGTCGCTATTGCACCACATGTCAGCTGTTCAAAACAGCTGACATGTCGCGGCTTTGATGTGAGCTCAGCTCCGGAGCCCACATCAAAGCAGGGTATCTGACCTCGGATGTACTATCCCGTCCGAGGTCAGAAAGGGGTTAATGAAGAAACCTCTGACTGATTGGATTGGTGATATATCCTGTGGATGAGAACTGGATAGATCTACAATCCTAATTGCTTCTCCTGAGTTTGTCACTAGGTGCAAATATGAATAAACATATGTACACTTTGTTAGAGCCATTCAAATCTACAACTAATCTTGCAAAAAAAGCCCTCATACATCTGAGTCGATGGAAAAATTAAAAAGTTATGTCCCTTGAAAGAAGATAGGGAAAGAAACAAAAGTGGAGAAGCAAGACCGTTAATGAGTCAATGCGTTGGTCCTTAATGGTTAATAATATGGAAATTCTGGAAAAAAAAGAAAATTTTAATGTTTAACACTCCTTTATTTTTTCAATATCGAGTATGCGCACAACCCATAGAAATACATGACTATCACAACTTGGCATTCTGTCAATGAGGTTATTAATGGTTGTTTGAGAAATGTTCTGGCATATGAAAGCACTTGAGAAAGCAAATGATCAGGATGCTGGCATCTGCTGGCAGTTTCTTTTTGTAATTGCCAACAAAAGACATTCAGATGTGTGAGGTCGGAGACATGTCTGGAGATGCTATTGGCCATGGTAGCATGTTTAGGTTTCTCAAAGTAGCACAACTAACATACAATCCAGCATTGTCGTATTACAAAATGGTTCCTTGGACATTGGAGAAAAGTCATTACCAACGGTTCCGCAACCAAAGCAATGAAATGCCTAGCTCTTAATGTACCTGGAATGAAGACTAGAGAGCTCCAGACACCTTACATAATACCACCCCACACCATGCTGCTGGGAGTCGGACCAGTGTAATGTTCCTTTGTGAAAGCTTTTTATGGTGTTGCTAATGTGTTATAGTCAGAAGTAAGGGCTGACATGCAGGATCCATTTTGTACTGCAAGAGAAATTAGACATCACATACCAATTCTAAGGCGTCAGTGTTGACACTGATTATCAGACGTTTGCATGAAATTGGGCTACAAGCTAGATGTCCAGCTTAAGGTCTTCCATTGACTTCACACCATCACACTCAAAGGCTATTATCAGGCAGATATAAATGACATTGTAAGCTGAAAAAGAGATATGTCTTCCTTAATGATGAGTCCTGCTTTTGTCTGGGGCACAATGATAACCCAAAATTGGCCTGTAGGCCATATAGACAGTACAATGAGGAAGCTTAAAGGTGTCCCAAAAACTGTTTTTCAACACAACAATGCCAGGTTGCATTTTGCTCATCATATACCCACAAGTACTCTCCCTTCCTCTCAATATAAGAACTTCTTTATTCTCTTCTCATTTGCTCCTTAGTCAATCATCTCCACTACTACCTTCATGCCTACCCCAGGATGCTGTAAATTGTTGTCCTCACCTAATTAGAACTTCCCGATCTTCAAAGCCTTCAAACACAACCTGAAACCTGTGTGTAAAAGATTTAGTCAGGTGTGGAAAAATGCTGATAAGAAGGGGATGCTTTCAAAATTTTATCCTATTTCTATAAAAAAAAATCAAAGTGAATAAACAAAAGAGAAATCTAAGTCAAATCAATAGCTTGGTGTGACCCCTTTTTCCTTCAAAATAGCACCAATTCTTCCATGTACGCTTACACTGTTTTTGAAGGGACTCTGCAGGAGGGTAGTTCCAAACATCTTGTAGAACAAACCATAGGCACCAAGTCAGGGATTTTGTATGATTATACTTAGGTAAATAAATTATGAGACACTAATTATATGAAACAGATGATAATGATCATTGTTTTCATAAATGCATTGAAAAACAACAAAAACAAGAGTACTAAACTTAAAACTAAGTAAGAAACAGCCAAAATCTTCTAAAAAAAGGTGAGGTTGTGGAAGGCAGTTTCATATCACAGTTCATGTACCATGGCAAGATTGAGCGTGTTTGTGGTGAGACCTCAGTATATAATGAACGTCTTCTCAAATCAAATTTTCCAACCAAACACATGTGAATCGGCTGAATTAAAATTTTATCATATTCTCTACTTCTCAGCTTAAGTTGATTTAAATGTATCTGTTTTCAGAGTACTGATTAAAAAGGCGATATAAAATAAGTATATTTAGGAATATCCTGTTATACCTCACTCATACATTCCCTAGCATAAATGTGATCAACAGATGTGTTTCTGTAATTAACACACTGGGATTTGGGAGTTGTAGATTTTTTTAACTTTCGCACTTTCCATCATGAAGACATCTGTGATTTATACTTATATCTTTTTAATATATTTATATCAGCATTTCTGATTAAAATAATAGGTTCGTATCACAAATTCTGCATCATCCATACAGCATACACCTAGTCCATTATTGTGTCAATAGCATGCATATCAGCGGTTTATTTACTGTGTATTATGTCTACATTTAAAATATTTAGCACATTTAATTCAAATTATATTATTAAGCATATGCATAGATTTTTTTTGTTTACATTCATCTGCTGCTTTATAAACTTTTAGAATATAACAATAAAAAATAAAACATTTTTTGTGAGACTGCTGTATTAGCAAACTCATTTACCTCCGTTTTCTGTCTATTTTTCATTGGGATTTTTTTTCTCACCTATTTTTAAAATCTGAAGGATATAAACTACCTGATTTTTTTTCCCATTGACAAGTAGACTAGCACACTGGCCCATAGTGTTTAATGGGACCATCACACACAGATTTTATTGCATTTTTAATGGATCTGTATGTCTATTCTGTTAAGCTCAGTACATGTCCTCTTTTTATTGATTCTTGCAGATTAAACTTGGCCAATAAAATCTATGGGGATCCATCAATAATAGCATCAAAATGGAAGACATCCATTTTACATTTGTTTTCCGTTAGTTTTTCATCCATTTTATGTGATCTAATGTTATATATCAGTGGAAAAAAGCTGACTACTTTACCTCCTTTAGATTTTAAGGATTTAAAATGGATGCAAAATTAGAGCAAAATGAATGACACAAGGGATACTAATTGTCTGTTTCGGACTGATGCATAAATTAAAACAATGTGTGAATGTAGTTTTAGCAGTGGAGCACTTTAACTGCATGAAAAAAAAATGATGTCTTGTTTTTCATTCATTTTTGATGTATCCCATTAGACATGAATGGTCTGATCTGCAAAATCGGGTGAGGATAGGAAGCACAGTCAGTTGATTACAATGGGACCGCATGAATCACTTGTGTGAATGGTTTCCTTAAATTCTGCGGGTCTGTGTGCTGTTTTCCTTTGAAATGGATAGCCCATGGATGAGAAAAATGGGTGTGTGAATTTAGCCAGTCCCTAAGTTTGCAGTGGTGCATATTCTCTTTTGCCACTTAAAAAGACATAGGTATTATAAAAGATATGATTAGGTGGATGCACTATTGCAAAATGTGCATTGGTGACCTGTCACTATAAAGAGCACCTTTCACTGGATTTTTTCTATTACTATTTATTCTTTATTTTGTGTAAATATTAAAATATTAACATTGAATTACAAAATACATTGGATAATAGCAAATATAATAATAATAACAGTAATAATAACAAATCTGACAACAATGAACATATCAGAGATAAGAAGGAGGGTTAAGGTGTTGCATTTTAGGGGGAGGTTTTTGAAAGGTAAGCTTAGTGAGTCCTGCTCTAAAGTTAATAATATTAGTATTTTAAACATATATCTAATAAATAAATATCTGTTTATATAGATGTAAATGTGGATTTTTTTTATTTAAACTGAGTATCTCTTTTATTTGGTACTCCTCCACTGATTCTGTAACAGTATTTTTTTTTTTGTCTGAGCCCCTCTGGCCCCAAGTTATAACCCTGGTAATAAAGATGCAAAAGTACTTTGTGGGCATGAACATGTTTTGATTGGCCAGCATCAGAAGAGTAAAAAACAAACGCTCAAAAAGATGTACTGTGGTATATATTCAGTTGATTAAAAGGAACATTTCCACTGTTATTACTAGGGGGACATAACTTTGGAATAGAGGGGTACAGAAGAAAAAGAAAAACTGTTCCAAGATCAGTGGAGGAGAACCAATTGGAGGAGATACTCAGTTTAATTTTAAAAATTCAGTGAAAGATCCTCTTTAACTTTTGTTCACATGCAAGTACAGGAGTGCTTGTGAACTTTTAGATCCACGTGAGCTCTTCTGCTAGATGCCCATTACAAATGAGCAGATCTTTTGAAGTTCAAATTCGCTGACTTCAGCCAATTTTCACCAAAAAGTTGATTTGCCTAAAATACTCATTGTTGTGTGTGGGGGGAGGGGCAAGCAGAGAGGAGTGAGAGAAAGCTCTTCTGATCATAAGAGCTTACATTCTACAGGAGAGAGAGGACCCATTGACATAAGAGCTTACACTCTACAGGAGAGAAAGAGGACCTCGCTGACTATAAGAGCTTACTAAAAGAAAGAGAGGGGACTTGGCTGACCATACGAGCTTACACTATACAGGAGAGCGGGGACTCAGCTGACCATACAAGCTTACACTCTACAGGAGAGCGGGGACTCGGCTGACCATACGAGCTTACACTCTACAGGAGGGAGAGAGAGGACACCACTGATCATAAGAGATTGCACTCTACAGAATAAAAAAGTAATGACTTTAGCCCACTCTCTGATGCTTCAGCAGTTTGGGAAATGTTGGCGGGCAAGTTTTTATCGTGAACCTGAATTGAAGATAAAAATATTCAAATTTTGTATCAATAAACAATTCAGCATGGGGCACAAAAAAATAAGCCCTCACTTAGCCCCAGATCACAAAAAATTGAGAGCATTCCGGGTCTCGGAAAATGGTGCCAAACAAAAATGTTTCTGATTTTCTTTTCACCACATAAATAGAAAATAAACTATACATGTTTGGTATCTAAATAGTTGCACAGACCTGAGGAATCATATTACCAGATCAGTTTTACAATATAATAAACACGGTAAATAGAAAAAAAAATTGTGGAATTTCTCTTTTTTGCAATTTTACCACACTTGGAATTTTGTCTCTGTTTTTCAGTTCAATATATGGTAAAATCAATGGTATCATTTAAAAGCAAAACTTGTCCCACAATAAACAAGCTCTCATGCATACGGAAAAATAAAAAAGTTATGGCTGTTGGAAGAAGGGAAGGAAAAAATGATAAATCTCACTGGGGTGAAGGGTTTAAACATATTTTTCTTGAAGAACAACACAAAAGTCATCTGCAAGCCATATGTGATTGTGAGACGTGCTGTAGCCATTCTGGCACACAGTGTCATAAGGATAGTTATGTATTTTATTTTTGGAAAAAATTACGTGATGTATTGATATTGAATTGAAGTTATTGAATTTATTATTCTGATTACATTACACAATGGCTCATGTCGGAAATCTTTTCGGTTTTCAATTGGCTAAAACTCCATATAAGTCCCACTTGCTAAAGGCTGGAGAAAGATATTCACGCAGTATATTACTGTAAATCATGTGAAAGAGACTAATCATCACTCTGTTCTGCCTATCACACCACGTATCAAGTACTACCATATATCACTTTTCTTTTGCGAGCTGTCTGAAATCAAAAGGTCAGCATTTATTTGAAGATTTCATTAATTAGCAGCTATTGTAAAGTAATAAAGACATTTAATGACTTTAAAATAGATTCTGTAGTCATATTAATTTAATATTGAAAAGACCATTCAAAATTTGTGCCAAGTAGATTTCCCTAAAGAGGCTCCTGAGCCTAATACATGGGAAGAATGATTGCATGCATGAATATGAACAGATTCACTGACCTAATACTTGAGAAAGAAACCACTTGAATTCAAATAATGCACTGAAAGCATGGATTAGTTAGCCGTGTAATCTATACTAAGTGTTATGGGCCATTTATTGTAGGCTTATAGAAATGTGTGAAAGTATTAATTTTATACGCTATACCTTAAATTAGAAATGAAACATTGATTCAAAATTGAAAGACTATTTTAGATGTTTCCGAACATTTGAAGAATTTCATTATTCTTTCACTATTTATTTGCAAAAGAAAATGCTGTCTAAAAGAGCTACTTTAAAAGTACTTCTCTTCACAGTTGATCAGTCACATTAATGGAAGCTCGTTGTAAGATTGTTTCAGATTTCCTTAGCTAATGGTACATATTAAGACACTTTGACCTACCAGCTTAGTTAACATATTATCTAAAGTAAGTGAAGCTGACTCTCTTTAAGTGACACTAAAATTTTGTTGGATTTGACCACCATTTAACAATGATTGCAGTTTTCGGAAAAGAACAATGCTTTAAGAGACTGATTAGGAAATTGAAAAGGCACAGTTGTCTATTGTCCCCAAAGAACAACCATGTAACAAAATAAGAATAGGTTTTATTACTATATTTTACCCCCTGCTTCAAATACTCTTAAAATACTCTTCATTTTCATGTCAATAGAAAATCCTCTTTGTTCAAATGGTGAGGTTTTTTTTTTAAAAAAGGAAACATTTACCAATGTTTTGAAAATGCTGCTATGGCAAAAATGAAGTGACATGTCACTTCTTTTGGGTTTGAATTCTTGTAGAATCTGCTGCAAACTTGATACTGTCAAGTTAAAAGGCTGCAGAACACCATGGAAAAAATGCTTTAAAATCTCTTCAAAATAGTTTAAAAAAATTTCATGCACAAAAAACACCTCTAAAAGCAAAACAAAAAAGGCATCAATTTCTCATAATTTTATTCCATCCAGAAAACCACTCTAAAATGTATGTAGGTCTCTTGACTCAGGTAATTATGCATGTTACACACTACCTGGTAAACGTGTCTATTGCATGGCTTGATGCCTTGGCGCACCCTCTAGCTTCTAAAACACGAAAGAGCTTTTGTCTCTCTGGAAGACGTAGCCAAAATTGTTCATGACTACTGCAGTGAAAATGTGCACATGTCAGCAACTTTTAGACCATATGTCAGGTCTATGCCAGATCGTTCCAGCTTTGGCCGAGCTGATTTGCATTAAAACAAGTAGACCAGAATAATTGTGTCCTTCTAACATAAAATCAACCTAGAGAGCTCTGCTTTCTAAAAGGTGAATGGAATAAACTACCACATTTACTCGAGTATAAGCCAAGAATTTCAGCCCATTTTTTAGGCTGAAATTTCCCCTCTCGGCTTATACTCAAGTCATACCCAGGGGTCAGCAGGGGAGGGGGAGCTGCAGCTGTCTACTCATACTCACCTGCTCCTGGTGCGGTCCCTGCACGTCCCTGGTTCTCCGGGTGCTGGCAGCTTCTTCCTGTAGTGAGCGGTCATATGGTACCACTCATTACAGTAATGAATATGGACCTGGCTCCACTCCCATATGGATGGAGCCGCATATTCATTACTGTAATGAGGGGTACCATGTTACCGCTAAATACAGGAAGAAGCTGCCGGCGCCGGAGAACCAGGGACTGCACCGCGCCAAGAGCAGGTGAGTATAACGCAGTGCGCGATATTCACCTGTTCCCCATTCCACTGATGGCCGCCGCTGCGTCTTCCCCATCCTCTGTAGTGACGCTCAGGTCAGAGGGCGCGGTGACGCAATTAGTGCGCACGCCGCCCTCTGCCTGATCATCAGTGCAGAGGACTGGGACAACACAGCAACAGCTGTCGGTGGAACGCAGACCAGTGAAGATAGCAAGTGTCTGGGGTCTGAGAGGTGAGTATGCCATTTTTTTAATCATTCAAAAAACTAAGTCCTGATATACACCTTTTATGGTACTTCCTTACCATACAAAACACCCAAAGATGACGGTCAAATTACCGCCTTCTTAAAGAAGCCAACCATGAATAAAATTTCAATTTCTTTTATTGAGAACAATAGAAACAGATAAACATACATATTAAAAAAGCTACTTCATTTTATCAGAACCATACCCCATGGGGGAACCATAGAGAAAAAACACCCAAATGGCCGTACCAAAACAAATAATCCAAAAGGAGTATTGAAAACCACCTAACTATGGCATATACCAAGTCATTAAAGCCCACAAAATCACATGGATCTCATATTAGGTGCTAATTGCATCCCATTTTATATCCATGCTAAAGTACTATGTGCAATTCATAGCATGCAGTAATATTAAATAAAGCCATAGCGTGGTGATCCCTAATATATACAAGACTCCCCTATCTCAGACTCAATAATAAGGAACCAGGCATACAAAGTTACCTATAGGTGGATGTCCAGTGGCGTGCGTGTTTACCTCAGTTTCCCCAGCGCCCCAACGCGCGGTTTGCCCTTTCTGCTTCTTCTTTTCAATACTCCTTTTGGATTAATTGTTTTGGTACGGCCATTTGGGTATTTTTTCTCTATGGTTCCCCCATGGGGTATGGTTCTGATAAAATAAAGTAGCTTTTTTAATATGTATGTTTATGTGTTTCTATTGCTCTCAATAAATGAAATTGAAATTTTATTTATGGTTGGCTTCTTTAAGAAGGCGGTAATTTGACTGTCATCTTTGGGTGTTTTGTTTTTTTTTCGTTTTTTTAATCGCAGAAACAGCATATGGGGCAAATATCTGTATGGAGCATCTTATGGGGCCATGTGCAGTGTTATATGGGGCAAATATCTGTATGGGGCCATGTGCAGCATTATATGTGGCAAATATCTCTATGGAGCATCTTATGGGGCCATGTGCAGCTTTATATGGAGCAAATATCTCTATGGGGCCATGTGCAGCATTATATGGGGCAAATATCTCTATGGAGCATCTTATGGGGCCATGTGCAGCATTATATGTGGCAAATATCTCTATGGGGCCATGTGCAGCATTATATGGGGCAAATATCTCTATGGAGCATCTTATGGGGCCACGTGCAGCATTATATGGGGCAAATATCTCTATGGAGCATCTTATGGGGCCATGTGCAGCATTATATGGGGCAAATATCTCTACGGAGCATCTTATGGGGCCATAATCTGCATTTGTGGAGCATTATATGGGGCAAATGTCTGTATGGGGCATCATATGGGGCAATAATCAGCATTTGTGCAGCATTGTATGGGGCAAATGTCTGTATGGCGCATCTTATGGGGTCATAATCAACATTTGTGCAGCATTATATGGGGCATATTTTAATATGGAGCATCTTATGGGGCCCATCATAAACTGTATGGAGCATTATTTGGGGCTCCTGATTCAATATGGATATTCAAAAACACTTAACCTATTGATGTCTCAATTAATTTTACTTTTATTGGTATCTATTTTTATTTTGCATTTACCGGTAGCTGCTGCATTTTCCACCCTAGGCTTATACTCGAGTCATTAAGTTTTCCCAGTTTTTTGTGGCAAAATTAGGGGTCTCGGCTTATACTCAGGTCGACATATACTCGAGTATATACGGTAATCACTTTTGGAGCATTTGTAGGATGGAAGTTGCTGGAGTATTAATAAATCCATCCCATTCGTTATACCATTTGAGAATCATTCAATAAGATAGTAGCTCATTTTATATTCATTGATATATATGAAACTTGCATAAAACAAGTGTAGGAAATAAAAGTTGCTTAATTTATCATATGAGTCAGTACACGAAAAATGATAATTTATTAACCAGTCACATAAAATAGGAGCAGTTGAGCCAAAAACAGATCATGAGAATTGGTTTTTGAGTTTTCCAACAAATGAGATTAAGATAATAAAAATGGTAACTAGTAGTGTTGAGCATTCCGATACCGCAAGTATCGGGTATCGGCCGATACTTGCGGTATCGGAATTCCGATACCGAGATCCGATACTTTTGTGGTATCGGTAATCGGTATCGGATCCATATTACTGTGTAAAATAAAGAATTAAAATAAAAAATATTGATACACTCACCTCTCTGGAGGCCCCTGGACATCACCGCTGGTAACCGGCAGCCTTCTTTGCTTAAAATGAGCGCGTTTAGGGCCTTCCATGACGTCACAGCTTCTGATTGGTCGCGTGCCGCTCATGTGACCGTCACGCGACCAATCACAAGCCGTGACGTCATTCTCAGGCCCTAAACTCCTCATTCTAGGAATTCAGGACCTGAGAATGACGTCGCGGCTTGTGATTGGTCGCGTGGCGGTCCCGTGGCGGTCACATGAGCAGCACGCTCTCCTTCAGACCCTGGGAACCATCAGGATACCTTCCGATACTTGGTGTCCCATTGACTTGTATTGGTATCGGGTATTGGTATCGGCGATATCCGATACTTTTCGGGTATCGGCCGATACTATCCGATACCGATACTTTCAAGTATCAGACGGTATCGCACAACACTAGTAACTAGAGATGAGTAAAGTGTCCAAGTCAGTAGTACCTGGCAGATAGACAGGAGTCACATGAATCTCTTGCCTTCTTGCATCCTCAACATGGCTGTTTGATCATCCAGGGCTGGCGTAACATTATCTGTGCATCACATTGCACAGGTGACTTTGAGTCAGCCCTGACAAATTAAATGCCTAGGGTACCAAAAGTTGAGATCTTTGCGGGACTCCCATGTAGCCGCCAGGTACCACTCACCTAGACAAAGGACCAGAGTCTCTCAAACTGATCTGTGCATCTCTAGTGATGACCCCGACCATCATTTCAATGGTGAAGTCATAGCAGTAGGAAATTTGTGGGTAACCTATTTTAACTCTACACTGGAGTGTCTAACAGGCATAATTAATAGCTTTGTGACCCCGATGTCAAATCTGTAGAAGACCCCACCTGCCATGGGCCATTTTTAGCACTGATATCTTTTTATGTACAATAGAGTATCTGGGACACATACAGCATAAAGGAAAGAGTGTAACTGCTATGTCCCCAATAGCTACAACATTCACGTATTCTTCAAAGAATTGTCTTAATAATAATAATAATAATAATAATAATAATAGTAGTTATGTGAAAAATAATTTGCTTGTTTTTCTTTTTTTCTTTTCTTATAACTGATTGATGCATCACTCGAACGTCATTTACTTTACTGAAAAATTATTCCAATCCACAATATTCATATTGTATTGTACCTTATTGTTGATAATAGAAACTTTAAAAAGTTATTTCCATTTTGGCATTCAGTTGCTTTTCAGATGAATACATTAAGGATGATTGTATCTTCAGCAAAACACTAATATATGTACCTGGTTCATCCAAAGTTTAAAGAGATTTTGGCTGCATGTATAAAGTAACAATATGTATAAAGTATAGTTTTTCTGTGAAATGTTCCATAATGCCAAATAATCCTCTTTCTGAATTTCATATTTTATTAAGGGTTATTCCTAGAATAATGAAAAGTTACACAATCTTGCAATGTGCCTTCTGTATCAATTCTTAAAGACTTCTTGTAGACTTAAAACTGTGACCGTCCACAAACATATTGATAATTCACAGGCACAAGCCTCTACTTTAGACCCCAATGCACATTTCACTTTTACTATGGTGTAAGGTTCTGCAAATCTTTATATGAACCAAAACTCATGTAATACACACTAATAATACCTATAAAAAGTCAAACTGCCTATTACATGGTTCTTGAATGGAGCACATTTTCCCAAAATGTCCCAAAAGCTGGAGGCAAGGTAGATTGAAGGATGCATCTTCATTATTTGATGATCCATGTCTCCTGAAATTTCACATGTGCATGCCTAGATCAAGATCAAACAGTGCAGCAACCATCTAAAGTTTAATGAATAGAGGTAGATGAATTTATTTGAGTGTAATTTAATTCTCAGTTTTACAAAAAAAAACTGTGTTATAGAAAATATAGTTTTTTTTGTAGTTCACTCTGTGCAAGTTCAGCAAAATGGTGGACAGCTTGCCACCCTTTTGTTGAATCATAGCGGGCTGACAAAAGGTGAAAAAAAGTAATAGCTCATCACTAGTGTTGAGCATTCCGATACTTCAAATATCGGGTATCGGCCGATATTTGCTGTATCAGAATTCTGATACCGAGTTCCGATATTTTTGCGATATCGGAAATCGGAATCGGAAGTGTGCGGTGCGTATGGTTCCCAGGGTCTGGAGGAGAGGAGACTCTCCTTCAGGCCCTGGGATCCATATTCATGTAAAAAATAAATAATAAAAATAAAAAATATTGATATACTCACCCCTCCGGCGGACCCTGGCTCTTAGCGGTGCTTCCGTTCCTAAGAATGCAGGGAGTGGAGGACCTTCGATGACGTCGCGGCTTGTGATTTGTCGCGTGAGCGGTCACATGAGCGGTCATGCGACCAATAACAAGCCGCGACATCATCGAAGGTCCTTCACTCCCTGAATTCTTAGGAACGGAGGCAGACGCTTGGACCGGTGAGAGCCGGGGCCGCCGGAGGGGTGAGTATATCAATTTATTTTTATTCTTTATTTTATACATGAATATGGATCCCAGGGCCTGAAGGAGAGTTTCCTCTCCTTCAGACCCTGGGAACCATTCCGATATTTTGTGTCCCATTGATATGCATTGGTATCGGGTATCGGTATCGGCGATATCTGATATTTTTTGGATATCGGCCGATCCAATCCGATACCGATACCTTTGCATATCGTAAACCTCCACTGCTTACTTTTCCCCTATATTCCTCAGCACATTTTCTTACCGCCTTCATGCACTGAAACCTCAAGTCTCTTAATTAGTGATGCGCTTAAGTGCTCGTTACTCACATTTCCATCGGGTGCTCGGGTATGCACCAAGTATTGCAGGTGCTTGAGTGACATGTTCAAGTCCCCGTCTCCACATGAAACATGCTGGTGTGAGGACATGGTACATGTCACTTGAGCATCCTCGATATTTGGTGCATACCCAAGCACCCGATGCACTTGCACACATCACTCCTCTTAAAGTGAACCTGTCACCAGATTTGGCCCATAAGAGAAGTGGCCATCACCTTTCAGGGCTGATATACAGCATTCGATAATGTTGTATATCAGCATTATATCTATAATGTATCTATTATATATATAAAACACAAGTTGCCATCTAGTTATTTAAACCAGAGGGCACAAACATGATTAGATTATGTTATGTAGTCTCGGGGAGGAAAAGCTGCACAAATTTAGTGGCTGACGTGAAAGCGAGAAAGCGCACTCTGTAAAATGTCTCATGTTATTGACAGCACAATGTACATGAATATGAAGTGATCACAGATATATAGCATCCATAGATGCTATTTATTGCCTCCTTAATATAAAATGCAATGCAATGTACCTCTGTGTCTCCATGTAAAAACATGTGGACCGCAGCTACAGCATGGACAGAAGCTTCCTAGAAGTACCACGTAATAGGGATTCTAAATATGGACACACACATGAGGCTGGTATTTTTGATTTTTGTATTTCCAACACATTATTTTTTTTGCCAACATCACCTCGAATGATTTCTTTTTAAGGCTATAAACTAGTCATCTGATAATTAGTTTGTTTACTTGAGTTCCAGATTCAATTTCTGCTTCCATGTTTGCTACAATTGAGTCATCTTTCAGGGGTGCCTAGGCTGGATATGTTTCTATTTAATACAGCTCTATTATGTATCATAGAGAAACTCACTTAGTTCTTTTCAGATCATTTCAAAGCTTCTGACAACTCTGTGGTTATTTCAAAACTTCAGTCGATATCTAAGGATGGAGTTCTACATTATGCAGCCTGCTTTAGAGTTATAGAATCAGGTCATATGACAGTGGGTGACAGAATCTTGGGTCCATCTTTAGTCAGATGCTTTTTTTTTTACAACATTGACACTTTTACTAAACAACTGTATAATACTTACAGTATGTCATTTTAGGAAAACTTGAATTAAGTAAAACATATCGAATTATTATGCATCCCAAAGAATTCTATGAATAGCATCTCAGACGAATAGCTTCTCCTACGTGAGTTTGGTTTACAATACAACACGTACTAACAAATACCATCTCCAGAAAAAGGCTCTTTACAGTGAGATGAAAGGCTGACTTATATTTTATATCTGGTGTTGCTGCTGTGGCACATTTAAGTCAAAGTAGATTTCTGGTTTCATAAAACTATTGTCTTCTAGCAGCAGCTTATTTGCTTATATGCTGAGTGTCCACCACTGCTACCAGTGTCTGTTATTGTCTGTGGTTGTCCTTCTCATTTTTTGGGTTTTGCTGTAATATTGTGTACTCTATACATGCAGGGGAGTTGCCCTCACTTTGTGAGCTAAGCATTTCATCTGTATAGCTTCCCATGGATGAGGGTTCTTAGTCGGGCCCTTCCTGCTCTGCCTGTATTCATTTGACACATTGTAAGGGTTTAATACTGGAGACAGGATAGGACCATCCCAATGGATACACCTTGTTGAGGTGGGATAGCTTTTATGCTTTTTTTAATCAAAATAGCATTTACTAAGTACCCTATGTTATTTACATGTACTATTACTGTTTACTAATTTACTTGCTGTAGGGTATATGCTCTTTTTTGTTTTTTTGTCTTGCGGGTTTTGCCAGTGTCTGTTATTCTCTGCAAAACTGTTGACATAATGTCAGTGCTGTAGACAATAACAAACATCGGGAGCAGTGGTGGAGACTCAGCAATGGACCCAGGGAGAGTGTGTAAATCCCAGGGTTCTTTTAAAAAACCACCTGCAGGCAGCGGAAAATTAGTTTTCTGAAAACCAAAAACCCTTTAAATGAGTTATGGGCAGTATCAGATTGTTCCCCTGGACAAGAACAATGCTGTTTCTGCCAAAAACAGCATGTTTATATAATGTTAAATAACCCTTTAAAGAGGTATTACCATTTCCAAGATCCTATCCCAATGAGTAGTATTTATAATAATTATATTAGCACATACCTCCAATTAGATAAATAGTATAGTTCTTCTGATTTGCTATGTCGTTTATCCCATCTGCTGCGACCACCAGCCACTAACTATCTAATGGTCACTGAGGAGCCGTAATCATTGATAACTAAGCTTCTGCAGTGCCCTGCTTAAGGGGTAAGGGAATCAGAAGAACTATACTACATTTCTGATTGGAAGTATTTGCTAATATTATTATCATTACACCTACAACATATTGGGACAGGATCTCGGAGATGGGAATACTCTTTAAAGCACAACCCATGCTAGAAGGCACAACCCTTGTAAAAAAAATGGTATGTTTATATTTGTAACAATTTCTATTGCAAAAAAAGAATATTTGTATGCTTCAAGAATGCATCTTGTTACATAATATTTTATATTCCTTCCTTGCCTAAATTCCACTTTTGTATTCTTTTCACTTCACAACCTCTTCCGATGCATA